>NW_024716049.1:0-17688 GCF_018991925.1 Homarus americanus | reverse complement strand
CACACACCCTCACACACTCCTCACACACCAGTAGATCACACACTCCCTACACACCAGTAGATCAACACACTACCACACACCCTCACACACCAGTAGATCACACACTACCACACACTCTCACACACCAGTAGATCACACACTCACACACCAGTAGATCACACACTACTCACACACCAGTAGATCACACACTACTCACACACTCCTCACACACCAGTAGATCACACACTCACACCAGAGATCACACACTACCACACACCAGTAGATCACACACTCCTCACACACCAGTAGATCACTCACTACTCACACACCAGTAGATCACACACCCTCACACACCAGTAGACCACACACCTCACACACCAATAGATCACACACCTCACACACCAGTAGATCACACACTACCACACACCCTCACACACCAGTAGATCACACACTACCACACACCAGTAGACCACACACTCTCACATACCAGTAGACCACACACTACTCACACACCAGTAGACCACACTCCCCACACACCAGTACACCACACACACTCACACACCTAGATCACACACTCCTCACACCAGTAGACCACACACTCTCACACACCAGTCAGATCACACACACCTCACAAACCAGTAGATCACAATTCCTCACACACCAGTAGACCACACACTCCTCACCAACAGTAGATCACACACTCCTCACACACCAGTAGACCACACACTCACACACCAGTAGATCACACACTCCTCACACACTCCACACACCAGTAGATCACACACTCCTCACACACCCAGACTCACACACTACCCACACACCAGTAGATCACACACTCCTCACACACCAGTAGACCACACACACCTCACACACCAGTAGGCACACACCTCACACACCAGTAGACCACACACCCTCACACACCATTAGACCACACACCTCACACACCAGTAGATCACACACTCCTCACACACCAGTAGATCACACACTACCACACACCAGTAAATACAGCACACCACCACACACCAAAGTATCACACTCTCTCACAAACTAGTAGATCAAGATACTACTCACACACCAGCAGATCACACACTCCTCACACACAGCACAACTAGATCAAGACTCACACCAGTAGACCACACACCTCACACACAGCATCCACACTTCTCACACAACCGCAGACTATACTTTGCACACAGTAGATCACACACCCTCACACACCAGCAGATCACACAACACCAAAGCACCAGCAGCATCTCTAGCTAATTCTCACACACCAGTAGACTACATAAACCGTAGACGACACACTCTCTTACACACAGAGATCACACACCTCACACACTAGCAGATCACACACCACCATTAATTACACACCCAAACAATTCAGTAGACCACGCACTCCTCACACACCAGCGTCGACTCACACACCTCACACACCAGCAGACCACACACCACAGCAATGAAAGGGACCTGTAAACGGGCCTACACACCTGCACATCAGACACCTCACACACCAGCACATCATAACACACCCCACATTCAGCAGACCTGGCCACACTCCTCACACACCAGCAGACCACACCTCACACACCAGCACACACTTTAGACACTGGTGGAGGACACTGGGCCACATCAGGGATGGTACTGCACACCAGCAGACCACACACCACAACAGCAGATCAAACATTTCTTCACACACCAGTAGACCACACACCTCACACACACCAGTAGATCACACACTCCTCACACACCAGCAGATCACACTCTCCTCACACACCAGTAGACCACACACCTCACACACCAGCAGATTCACACACCCCCTGCCAGCATCTGCAGACCACACACCTCACACACCAGCAGACACACACACCACCACACAACCAGCAGACTGCCACACCATCACACACCAGTAGATCACACACCACACATTCCCCACACACACCAGCACACCCCACACACCTCACACACTGGGAATGGTACTGCATTCAGACCACACACAACACCTGCAGCAGATCAGCACACCAAGAATGATCGCTACCTCACACACTCTCACACACCAGCAGACTTGATGACTCACACACCCAGAGATCAGAATTACACACTCTCACAACTAGCAGATCGTTAACACCACTCAAAGCACTCCCCACACACCAGCAGACTCACACACTACCACACACCAGATCACACACCACCACACACCACTCACACACACCAGCAGATCACATGCTCACACAAATTTAGATTGCAGTACACACACCAGTAGATCACACACCTCACACACTAGTAGAGATCACCACTACCACACACCAGACACATTCTCACACACAAGTAGACCATAATTCCCCACACACACCAATTAGGATTTGCAGACTTACACACCTAGATTTGCAGACGACGGAGACCCTCACAACAACCAGCAGACCGTAAGCACTATTTGGGTTACTCTCACACACCAGTAGATCACATACTCACTTCAGCACACACCAGCAGACACTACTCACATACTCCCCACACACCAGCAGAGGTCACACACTTTGCTAGCACCAGCAGACCACACACTGGCCACACCAGAGATCACACACACCACACACCAGTAGTTCACACACCTCACACACCAGCAGACCGCACCTCACACACAATCAGCAGACCACCTCTCACACACCAGCAGCACTGCACTCCTCACACACCAGTAGGACTACACACTTCACACACCAGCAGACCACACACCATCACACACCAGCAGATCACACACCTCACACCAGTAGATCCAGCACACCTCAGCAATAGTAGGATCAAGCACATTCACACACCAGTAGCCCACACACTCTTCACACACCAGACCATTTCACACACCTCACACAGCAGATCACACCTCAGCATACCAGACCACACACACACCCCACACACCAGACCCACACACACCTTCTGGCCACCAGGTCAAGCACACCTCACAGACCACACCCCAGTGAGACCACACTCACACACTCTCACACACCAGTAGACCACACTCCTCCCAGCACACACACACCTCACATACCAGCAGACCACACACTCCTCAGCACACCAGTAGACCACACACCTCCCACACCAGCATCACACACCTCACACACCAGCACACACCCTCCCATCTGGTAGCACACACACCCTCAGCACACAACCAGACAAGCACACCTCACACACCAGTAGATCACACACCACACCAGTAGACCACACCTCACACACACGAGTTGACCAAACACTGCACAACTGGGAGCAGAGACCACACACCATTGCCACACCAGAAGAACAGTACACACCCCTCACACAACTAAAGTAGATCAAAGACCACACCAGCAGATCACACCTCACACACCAGCAGACCAGCACGCCTCAACACACCAGCAGCACTGCCACACCTTCACACACCAGTAGATCACACACCCCCTGGTACCAGCAGACCACACCACTCACACACCAGATCATGTTCTCACACATCTGCAGATCACACACCCTCACACACCACAGACCACACCCTCACACAAACAGCAGACTCACACACTTTCACACTAACCAGTGTAGACCATACAGTTCTTCACACTGTCTGCAGATCACACATTCCCCACACACCTCACACACCCCAGCAGACCACACACTTACCACACACACCACAGTAGACCACACACTACTCACACACCAGTAGATCACACTTTCACAGAACAGGCAGATCACACACCTCACACACCAGTAACGGCACTCCTCACACACCAGCAGATCACACCACCACACACCAGCAGGATCACAACCACTCACACACACTCTCACACACCAGAGATTGGCATACTTTACACACCAGATCACACACTCCTTACACCAGTAGACTCACACTACACTTCTTCCCACACCAGTAGACCACACTCACACATCAGCAGCACCTCCCCACACCAGAAGACCACACACTCCCCACACACTGTGGTGACCACACACCTCAGCAGATCACACACTCCACACACCAGACCACACACTCACACACCAGTAGACCACACCACACACCAGACACACACCCCACACACCAGTAATCATACCTCACACACCTCACACACCAGTAGACCACACACCTCACACACCAGCAGACCACACACACTGCAGGGACTTGGTGCGACTGCACCATCACAGCCAGGTATTCACACACCCATCACACACCAGCAGATCACACACCTCACACACCAGTACACCCTCACACAGCAGACGTACACATTCTCATATGTTGTAGATCACACTCCCTCACACAGCAGACCCAGTATATTTTTCACACACCGCCACAGCAGACACACACTCCTCAGATGCCAGGTAGACCACATTTCACACACACTTCACAAGGACCACATACCTTTCACATTAATTAGTAGACCACAACACACCCTCACACACTGTAGATCACACACTGCACCAGCAGACCGCACACCTCACACACCAGAGCCACACACCCTCACACACCAGCAGACCACACACCTCCCACACCAGTAGACCACACACTCTCACACACAGAGACCACACCCCAGCACACTCACAGACACCTAGGGGACCACACCTGCACCCCCTCACACACCAGAGACCACATTTACCCCACACACCAGCAGATCACACCCCCGCACACCAGCAGCACCACCCTCACACACCCTCATACACCAGTAGACCACACACCCCACACACCAGTAGACCACACACCCTACCCCACACCAGACACACCCTCACACCAAAGGGTCTGCCACACCCTCACACACCAGCAGACACAGCAGACCACACACCTCAGCACCACACAGGAGACTGCCACCTCACACACCAGTAGATTACACACTTCAGCACCAGAATGAGACTCCTCACATGAGTTAGACCAAACACTTTGCACAACGCAGTAGAACACACACTTCTCACACCAGACTACACACTGTCACGCACCAGAAGACTATACACCCTCAGCACACCAGCAGATCAAACACTCTCACACACCAGCAGATCACACACTCCAAGAACAGTGACACACACAGCAGACCACACACTCACACAGAGACACACACTCACACAACTAAAAGGACTCACACACACCACACACCCAGCAGATCACACACCCCCTCACACACCAGATCAAAGGAGATTCCTCACACACACAGACCACACACTCCCCACACAACAGCAGATCACACACTCCCTCACACACACTGCAGACTATACACTCACACACCGGGATCAGAATACATCTCTCAAGCACACCCTCACACACCAGATCACACACACTACTCACAATGGCAGACCACACACTACCACACACCAGCAGATCACACTACATAGCCAGTAGATCACACACCTCACACACCAGATCACACACTCTCCCCTGCAGGCACCAGCAGATCACACACTATCAGTGAAACAGCAGACTCACCCACTACTCCCTCACACACCAGAGACACACACTTTCACACAACTGTGAGATCACACACTCACAGACACCCAGACCACACACTCTCCACACACTCAGTAGACCACACCTCCACACACACTTTCACACACCAGCAGACTGCACTTCACATACCCAGCAGATTACACACCACACAATTAGGCAGACCATACACCTGTACACACCTCACACACCTGGTACACCAAGCACCTCCTCACAGTTAGTAAACCACACACCTCACACACCGTAGATCACACACCTCACACACCAGTATACACACCCTCACACACTCCCTCACACACCAGCAGATCACACCATCACACCAGCAGACCAAACACATCACACACCAAGAGATCATGGCCTCACAACTGTGCAGAACACACACCTCTCACACAACAGAGACTTCACATTCCTCACACACCAGTAGATCACACACCTTCTGCACAACCAGCAGACCACACATTCTTCACACACCCCACACACCAGCAGACTGCCACACCTGCACCAGTAGACCACACGCCCACACACCCCACACACAGCAGACCACACACCCCACTTAGTAGAGACCACACACACTCACACACCAGTAGACTGCAGGCCTCACACACCAGCAGACTACACACACACCAGACCACACACCCTCACACACCTCTGTGCCACACCAGCAGCACCCCACACACCCCAGACACACACACACAAGGGTGACCACACACACACACCACACACAGCAGACCACACCTCACACCACCAGATCACACACACTGGCCACCACTGCAGACCACACACTGCACACCACACACCGGGAGACCACACACCCTCACACCAGCAGACCAGCACACTCCAACACACCAGTAGATCACACACCTCACACACCAGACCACACACTCTCACACACCAGTAGATCACACACTTTCACACACCAGTAGAGATCACACTCCCCACACCAGCAGACAACACACTCCCTGGGCACCTAGGGATTTGTGGCCAGCACACCAGCAGACCACACACCCTAACACACCTCACACACCAGTAGATCAAACACTCCTCACACACCAGCAGATCACACACCTCACACACCAGAGCACACACTCTCACACACCAGTAGACACACACTCCTCACACACCAGCAGAGACCACACACACCCTCCCCACACCAGTAGACAAACACACTCACACACCAGCAGATCACACACTTCACACACCAGTAGACCACACCCCTCACACACCAGCAGATCACACACACCTCACACACACCAGTAGACCACACACCCCACACACCTCACACACCAGTAGATCACACACTCTCACACACCAGCAGATCACACACCTCACACACCAGAGATCACACTCCCACACCAGTAGATCACACACCTCACACACCAGCAGACCACACACTCTCACACACCCTCACACACCAGCAGATCACACACCCTCACACACCAGCAGATCACACACCTCACACACCAGCAGACCACACACTCACACACTCCTCACACACCAGTAGACCACACACCTCACACACCAGCAGACCACACACCCTCACACACCAGCAGATCACACACCTCACACACCAGTAGATCACCCTCCTCACACACCAGCAGACCACACACTCCACACACCTCACACACCAGCAGACCACACCCTCCCCACCACCAGCAGACCACACACCTCACATACCAGACCACACACCTCACACACCAGTAGACCACACACTCACACACCAGCAGATCACACACTCTCACACACCAGAGATCACACACTCCCCACACAACAGCAGACCACACCCTCCACACACAAGTAGACCACACACCTCACACACTTCACACACCAGCAGATCACACACCTCACACACCAGCAGACCACACACCTTCACACACCAGAGACCACAACCCACACACACCAGCAGATCACACACCCTCACACACCAGCAGACCACACACCTCACACACCAGAGACCACACACTCCTCACACACCAGCAGATCACACACTCCTCACACACCAGCAGACCACACACCTCACACACACCCCTCATACACCAGTAGATCACACACTCACACCAGTAGATCACACACTCCTCACACACCAGACCACACACCCACACACCAGCAGATCACACACCTCACACACCAGCAGACCACACACCTCACACACCAGTAGACCACACATCCTCACACACCAGTAGATCACACACCCTCACACACCAGCAGACCAAACACTCCTCACACACCCTCACACACCAGCAGATCACACACCCTCACACACCAGCAGACCACACACCTCACACACCAGTCGATCACACACCCCTCACACACCACGAGATCACACACCTCAACAGCAGACCACACTCCTCACACACTCCTCACACACCAGTAGACACACACCTCACACACCAGACCGCACCTCACACACCAACAGATCAAACCTCCTCATACACCAGCAGATCACACCACACCCAGCAGACCACACACCTCACACACCAGTAGATCACACAGTCCTCACACACCAGTAGGTCACACACTATTCACACACCAGTAGATCACACACTCCTCACACACCAGCAGACCACACACCTCACACACCAGCAGACCACACACTCCACACACACAGACCACACACCCTCACACACCAGAGATCACACACTCTCACACACCAGTAGATCACACACTCCCACACCAGCAGACCACACACTCCTCACACACCTCACACACCAGCAGACCACACACCCTCACACACCAGTAGACCACACACTCTCACACACCAGTAGATCACACACCCTCACACACCAGCAGACCACACACTCCACACACCAGCAGACCACACACACCACCTCACACACCAGTACATCACACACCTCACACACCAGTAGATCATACACGCCCCACACACCAGTAGACCACACACCTCACACACCAGTAGACCACACACTCCCACACACCAGGAGATCACACACTCCTCCACACACCAGCAGACACACACCTCACACACCTGTAGACCAACACCTCACACACCAGTAGACCACACACCCTCACACACCAGCAGACCACACACCTCACACACCAGAGAGACCACACACCTCACACACCAGTAGATCAAACACTCCTGACACACCAGTAGATCACACACTCACACACACAGCAGAGCACACACCACACACCAGCAGACCACACACCCTCACACCAGCAGACCACACACCACTCACACACCAGCAGACCACACACTCCCACAAAGTACACCACACACTACCACACACCAGTAGATCACACACCACACCAGTAGACCACACACTACCACACACCAGCAGATCACACACTCTCACACACCAGTAGATCACACATCTCAAAACAGCAGACCACACACCTCACTCAACAGTAGATCACAAACTCTCACACACCAGTAGACCATACACTCTTCACACACCAGTAGATCACACATTCCTCACACTCCTCACACACCAGGAGATCACACACTCTCACACACCAGTAGACCACAAATCACTACACACCAGTAGATCACACACCTCACACACCAGTAGACCACACACTTTCCACACACCAGTAGACCACAAACTCACACACACCAGTAGATCACACACTCACACACCAGTAGACCACACCTCACACACCAGACCACACACACCTCACACACCAGTAGATCACACACACCTCACACACCAGCAGACCACACACCTCACACACCTCACACACCAGTACATCACACACCACACACCAGTGCAGATCACACACACCCTCACACACCAGTAGACCACACACCCACACACACCAGTAGATCACACACCTCACACACCAGTAGACCACACACTCCTCACACACCAGCAGACCACACACTCACACACCAGTAGATCACACACTCCTCACACACCAGTAGACCAAACACCACTACACACACCTCACACACCAGTAGATCACACACCCTCACACACCAGTAGACCACACACTCCTCACACACCAGTAGATCACACACCCTCACACACCACTAGATCACACTCAACACACCAGACCACACACACCCTCACACACCTCACACACCAGTAGATCACACACTTCACACACCAGTAGACCACACACCTCACACACCAACAGATCATACCCTCCCTCACACACCAGCAGATCACACACCTCACACACCCAGTAGCAGACCACACACCTCACACACCAGTAGATCACACAGTCTCACACACCAGTAGGTCACACACTCTTCACACACCAGCAGAGATCACACACCCTCACACACCAGCAGACCACACACTCCCCACACACCAGCAGACCACACACTCCCTCACACACCAGCAGACCACACACCCCACACACCAGTAGATCACACACCCCGCACACCAGCAGACCACACACCTCACACCCTCACATACCAGTAGACCACACACCCCACACACCAGCAGACCACACACTCACACCAGTAGATCACACACCTCACACACCAGCAGACCACACACCCTCACACACCAGCAGACCACACACTACTCACACACCAGCACATCACACACCTCACACACCAGTAGATCACACGCCCCACACACCAGCAGACCACACACCTCACACACCAGTAGACCACACACTCTCACACACCAGAGATCACACACCTCACACACCAGTAGATCACACACTCCACACACCTGTAGACCAAACACCTCACACACCAGTAGACCACACACTCTCACACACACCCAGACCACACACCTCACACACCAGAAGACCACACACCTCTCACACACCAGCAGATCACACACCCTCACACACCAGTAGATCACACACTCCCACACACCAGCAGACCACACACCCTCACACACCAGTAGACCACACACTCACACACCAGCAGACCACACACCACCACACACCAGACCACACACCCCCCACACACCAGCACACCACACACCACCACACACCAGTAGATCACACACCTCACACACCAGTAGACCACACACTACCACACACCAGTAGATCACATCCTCACACATCAGTAGATCACACATTCTCAAACACCAGTAGACCACACACTCCTCACTCAACAGTAGATCACAAACCCTCACACACCAGACCATACACCTCACACACCAGTAGATCACACATTCTCACACACTCTCACACACCAGGAGATCACACACCTCCACACACCAGTAGACCACACACTACCTACACACCAGCAGATCACACACTCCCACACACCAGCAGACCACACACATCCTCACACACCAGTAGGTCACACACCTCACACACCAGCAGACCACACACCCCACACCACAGAACACACACACCTCACACACCAGCAGATCACACACCTCCACACACCAGTAGATCACACACCACTCACACACCAGCAAATCACAAACCACTCACACACTCCTCACACACCAGTAGATCACACACTACTCACACACCAGTAGATCACACACTACCACACACCAGTAAATCACACACTACTCACACACCAGCAGATCACACACTCACACACTACCACACACCAGTAGATCACACCACACACCAGTAGATCACACATTCTCACACACTCACAAACCAGTAGATGACACTCTCACACACCAGTAGATCACACACCACTCACACACCAGTAAATCACACACTACTCACACACCAGCAGATCACACACCTCACACACTACTCACACACCAGTAGATCACACACCCTCACACACCAGCAGACCACACACCTCACACACCAGACCACACATCACACAACAGTAGACCACACACCTCACACACCAGTATATCACACACCTCACACACTAGTAGATCACACACTACTCACACACCAGTAAACCACACACCTCACACACCAGTAGATCACACACCCTCACACACCAGTAGATCACACACTCACGCACCAACAGACCACACACCCTCACACACTCCTCATACACCAGTAGACCAAACACTCCTCACACACCCTGCAGACCACACACTCCTCACACACCAGTAGATCACACACTTCACAAACCAGTAGACCACACTCCTACACACCTCCACACACCAGTAGACCGCACACCTCACACCAGTAGACCACACACCCTCACACACCAGTCGATCACACACCCTCACACACCAGCAGACCACAAACTCCTACACACCAGTAGACCACAAACCACCACACACCAGTACATCACACACCTCACACACCAGTACTTCACACACGACTCACACACCAGTAGACCACACACCTCACACACCAGTAGACCACACACTCTCACACACCAGTAGACCACACACCTCACACACCAGGAGATCACACACTCTCACACATCAGTAGATTATACACTCCCACACACCAGCAGACCACACACCTCACACACCAAGCAGACCAAACACTTTCACACACCAGTACCACACACTCCTCACACACCAGTAGATCACACCCCACACCAGGATCACACACCCCACACCAGTAGACCACACACACTCCACACGCCAGTAAATCACACACTCATCACACACCAGAGATCACACACCCTCACACATTCTCCACACACCAGTTCACCACACACTCACACAACAGTAGATCACACACCTCACACCCAGACCATACACCTCCTCACACACCAGTAGATCACACACTCCTCACACACCCCAACACCCGTAGATCACACACTCCTCACACCTCACACACCAGGAGATCACACACCTCACACACCAGTAGATCACACACCACTACACACTCCTCACACACCAGTAGATCACACACTACTCACACACCTCACACACCAGTAGATCACACACTACTCACACACCAGTAGATCACACACAACTCACACACTCCTCACACACCAGCAGATCACACCTCACACACCAGTAGATCACACTACTCACACACCAGTAGATCACACACCTCACACACCAGTAGATTACTCACTACCACACACCAGCAGATCACACACCTCACACACCAGTAGACCACACACCTCACACCAACAGATCACACACTCCTCACACACCAGCAGATCACACACTACTCACACACTCATCACACATCAGCAGATCACACACCATTCACACACCACACACCAGTAGATCACACACTACTCACACACCAGTAGATCACACACTCACACACCAGTAGATCACACACTCACACACCAGTAGATCACACACTACCACACACCAGTAGATCACATACCTCTCACACACCAGCAGATCACACACCTCACACACCAGTAGATCACACACCTCACGCACCAGCAGACCACACACTCCTCACACACCAGTAGATCACACACACTCACACACCAGTAGTTCACACACCCTACACACCAGTAGACTGTACACCTCACACACCAGACCACACCCTCACACACCAGCAGACCACACCTCACACACCAGTAGATCACACACTTCACACACCAGTAGATCACACACTCTCACACACCAGCAGATCACACACTACACACCAGTAGATCACACACCTCACACACCAGACCACACACCTCATGCACCAGTAGATCACACACTTCTCACACACCAGTAGACCACACACCTCACACACCAGTAGATCACACATTCCTCACACACTCCTCACACACCAGAGATCACACACACCCTCACACACCACAGACCACACTACACACACCAGTAGATCACACACCTCACACACCAGCAGACCACACACCCTCACACACCAGTTGGTCACACACCTCACACACCAGCAGACCACACACCTCACACACCAGCAGACCACACACCCTCACACACCAGTAGATCACACACACCACACCAGAGATCACACACTACCACACACCAGGAAATCACAAACCTACTCACACACACTCCTCACACACCAGTAGATCACCACTACTCACACACCAGTATATCACACACCTCACAAACTAGTAGATCACACACTCTCACACACCAGTATATCACACACCTCACAAACTAGTAGATCACACACCTCACACACCAGTAGATCACACACCCCCAGACACTCCTCACAAACTAGTAGATCACACACTTCACACACCAGTAGATCACCACTATCACACACCAGTATATCACACACTCTCACAAACTAGTAGATCACACACCTCACACCAGTAGATCACACACTCCTCACACTCTCCTCACAAACTAGTAGATCACACACTACTCACACACCAGTAGATCACACACTACCACACACCAGTAGATCACACCACACACACCAGTAGATCACACACCTCACACACTCTCACACACCAGGAGATCACACACTCCTCACACATCAGTAGATTACACACCTCACACACCAGCAGACCACACACTACCACACACCAGTAGACCAAACACCTCACACACCAGTAGACCACACCCTCACACACCAGTAGATCACACACCTCACACACCAGTAGATCACACACTCTCACACACCAGTAGATCACACATTTCACACACCAGCAGACCACACACCCCACACACCAGAAGATCACACACCTCACACACCAGTAGACCACACACACTACCACACAGACCACACACTCTCACACACCACACCACACACCACCACACACACTCCTCACACACCAGTAGATCACACACCTCACACACCAGCAGATCACACACTACCACACACCAGTAAATCACACACTACCACACACCAGTAGATCACACACCTCACACTACCCACACACCAGTAGATCACACACCCTCACACACCAGTAGACCACACACCTCACACACCAGTAGACCACACACTTCTCACACATCTGAAGACCACACACCCTCACACACCATTAGATCACACACCTCACACACTAGTAGATCACACACTACCACACACCAGTAGACCACACACCACACACCAGTAGATCACACACTCCTCACACACCAGTAGATCACACACCTCCACACACCAACAGACCACACACTCCTCACACACTCCTATACACCAGTAGACCAAACACTCTCACACACCCGAAGACCACACACCTCACACACCAGTAGATCACACACTCACAAAACCAGTAGACCACACACTCCTTTCACACTCCTCACACACCAGTAGACCACACATCCTCACACACCAGTAGACCACAGACCTCACACCAGTCGATCACACACTCCTCACACACCAAGGACCACACACACCTCACACACCAGTAGACCACAAACCACCACACACCAGTACATCATACACGACTCACACACCAGACCACACACCCTCACACACCAGTAGACCACACCCTCACACACCAGTCGATCACACACCCTCACACACCAGCGACCACACACCTCACACACCAGACCACACACCCCCACACACCAGTACATCATACACGACTCACACACCAGCAGACCACACACCTCACACACCAGACCACACACCTCACACACCAGCAGACCACACACCTCACACACTACAAGCAGAATACACTCCCACACCAGCAGACCACACACTCCTCACACACCAGTAGACCAAACACTCTTCACACACCAGTAGACCACACACCCTCACACACCAGTAGATCACACACCTCACACACCAGTAGATCACACACCTCACACACCAGTAGACCACACACCTCACACACCAGGAGATCACACACCTCACACATAAGTAGATTATACACCTCACACACCAGTACCACACACCCTCACACACCAGTAGACCAAACACTCTTCACACACCAGTAGCCCACACACCCCTCACACACCAGTACATCACACACTCCTCACACCAGCAGACCACACACTCCTCACACACCAGGAGATCACACACCCTCACACATAAGTAGATTATACACCTCACACACCAGTAGACCACACACCCTCACACACCAGTAGACCAAACACTTTCACACAAGTAGCCCACACACACCTCCACACACCAGTAGATCACACACCTCACACACCAGCAGATCACACACTCTCACACACCAGTAGACCACACACCTCACACAACAGTAGATCACACACTTCTCACACACCAGTAGACCACACACCCTCACACACCAGTAGACCACACAGTCCCCACACACTCTCACACACCACAGTAGATCACACACTCCTCACACACCAGTAGATCACACACCACCACACACCAGTAGATCACACACCCTCACACACCAGCAGACCACACACCTCACACACACAGTAGATCACACACACCTCACACACCAGTAGACCACACACTACACACCAGCAGACCACACACCTCACACACCAGTAGATCACACACTCCTCACACACCAGTAGATCACACTACTCACACACCAGTAAGATCACAACTACTCACACACTCTCACACACCAGCAGATCACACACCACCACACACACCAGCAGATCACACACTCCTCTCACACACCAGTAGATCACACACTCCTCACACACCAGTAGACCACACACTCCACACACCAGTAGATCACACACCACCACACACCAGCAGATCACACACTCCTCACACACTCCTCACACACCAGAGATCACACACCTCAAACACCAGTAGATCACACACTCCTCACACACCAGTAGATCACACACCCTCACACACCAGCAGACCAAACACTCACACACCAGTAGACCACACCTCACACACCAGCAGATCACACACCTCACACACCAGTAGATCACACACTTCACACACCAGTAGATCACACACTTCTCACACACCAGCAGACCACACCCTCACACACCAGTAGATCACACACTCCTCACACACCAGTAGACCACACACTACCACACACAAGCAGACCACACACCCTCACACACCACACCACACACCACCACACACCAGTAGATCACACACTCTCACACACCAGTAGATCACACACTTCTCACACACCAGCAGACCACACACCCTCACACACCAGTAGATCACACACCCCACACACCAGCAGACCACACACCACCACAGCAGACCACACACTCCTCACACACCAGCACACCACACACCACTCACACACCAGTAGATCACACACTCCTCACACACCAGTAGACCACACACTACTCACACACCAGTAGATCACACACTCATCACACACCAGTAGATCACACACCCTCACACATTCCTCACACACCAGTAGACCACACACTCCTACACAACAGTAGATCACACACCTCACACACCAGCAGACCACACACCTCACACACCAGCAGATCACACACCTCACACACTCCTCACACACCAGTAGATCACACACCTCAACACCTCACACACCAGTAGATCACACACCTCACACACCAGCACATCACACACCACCACACACCCTCACACACCAGTAGATCACACACCACCACACACTCACACACCAGTAGATCACACACTACTCACACACCAGCAGATCACACCACTCACACACCTCCCTCACAACAAGTGAGATCACACACCTCACACACCAGTAGATCACACACTACTCACACACCAGCAGATCACACACCACACACCAGTGCAGATCACCACCACCACACACCAGCAGACCACACACTCACACACACCAGCAGACCACACACCTCACACACCAACAGATCACACACTCACACACCAGCAGATCACACACTCCTCACACACCAGCAGATCACACACTCCTCACACACCAGCAGACCACACACCTCACACACCAGCAGATCACACACTCTCACACACTCCTCACACACCAGTAGATCACACACCCTCACACACCAGTAGATCACACACCACTCACACACCTCACACACCAGTAGATCACACACTCACACACCAGTAGATCACACACCTCACACACCAGTAGATCACACACTCCTCACACACCAGTAGACCACACACTCCTCACACAACAGCAGATCACACACACCTCACACACCAGTAGATCACACACTCCTCACACACCAGTAGACCACACCTCACACACCAGCAGATCACACACCTCACACACCAGTAGATCACACACTCCTCACACACCAGTAGACCACACACTCACCACACACCAGTAGATCACACACCATCACACACCAGCAGATCACACACCTCACACATCCTCACACACCAGCAGACCACACTCTCACACCAGCAGACCACACACCTCACACACCAGTAGATCACACAATCCTCACACACCAGTAGATCACACACTCCACACACCCAGTAGAACACACACCTCACACACCAGTAGACACACACACCCCACACACCAGCAGATCACACACCTCACACACCAGTAGACCACACACCCTCACACACTCCTCACACACCAGATCACACACCTCACACACCAGCAGATCACACACCACACACCAGCAGACACACACCTCACACACCAGCAGATCACACACTCCTCACACACCAGTAGACCA
>NW_024716048.1:0-3918 GCF_018991925.1 Homarus americanus | reverse complement strand
GATCAGAGTACTTTGTTATACTCAATCAGAGGACTTTGTTTTTCTCGATGAGGGGGCTTTGTTATACTCGATGAGGGGACTTTGTTATATTCGACCAGGGGACTTTGTTTCTCTCGATCAGGGGACTTTGTTATACTCGACCAGGGAACTTTGTTATACTCTACCAGGGTGCCTTTGTTATGCTCGATCATGGAAATTTGTTATACTCGATGAGTGGACTTTGTTATACTGAATGAGGGGACTTTTTATATTTGATCAGGGGTCTTTGTTATACTCGATCAAGGGGGCATTGTTATACTCGATCAGGTGACTTTGTTATACTCGATCAGGGGCCTTCGTTATACTCGATCAGGGGACTTTGTTATACTCGACCAGGGGACGTTGTTATACTCGACAAGGGTGCCTTTGTTATGCTCGATCAGGGGACGTTTTTATACTCGACCTGGGGCCTTTGTTATGCTTGACCAGGGGACTTTGTTATACTCGATCAGAGGACTTTGTTATACTCAATCAGGGGACTTTGTTATACTCGACCTGGGGACGTTGTCCTACTCGATCAGGGGACTTTGTTATACTCGACCAGGGGACTTTGTTATACTCGGTAAGGTGCCTTTGTTATACTCGATCGGGGTCCTTTGTTATACTCATTCAGGGGACTTTGTTATAGTCGATCAGGTGACTTTTTTATATTCGTTCATGGGACTTTGTCATACTCGATCAGGGGGCTTTGTTATACTCGACCAGGGAGCCTTTCTTATGCTCGATCAGGGGACTTTGTTATACTCAATCAAGGGACTTTGTTATACTCAATCAGGGGACTTTGTTTTTCTCTATCAGGGGGCTTTGTTATACTCGATCAGGGGACTTTGTTATACTCGACCAGAGGACTTTGTTTTACTCGATCAGGAGACTTTGTTTTACTCGACCAGGGAACTTTGTTATGCTCGACGAGGAGCCTTTTTGTTATACTCGATAAGGGGAATTTGTTATACTCGATCAGGGGACATTGTTATACTCGATCAGGGGACTTTGTTATACTCGACCAGGGGACTTTGTTTTTGTTGACATGGGGACATTGTTATACTTGACCAGGGGACTTTGTTATGCTCGACCAGGGGCCTTTGTTATGCTCGATCCGGTGCTTTGCTATACTCGATCAGGGGACTTTGTTATACCGATGAGGGACTTCGTTATACTCGACCAGGACTTTGTTTTACCTGATCAGAGTACTTTGTTACACTCCAATCAGGGGACTTGTTTTTCCTGATTAGGGGACTTTGTTATACTCAATCAGGGGACTTTGTTTTTCTCGATGAGAGGGCTTTGTTATACTCGTTCAGGGGACTTTGTTATACTCGACCAGGGACTTTGTTGTGCTCGACCAGGGGCCTTTGTTATGCTCGATCCGGTTCTTTGTTATACTCGATCAGGTGACTTTGTTATACTCGATCAGGGGATTTTGTTGTACTCGTTCAGGGTCTTTGTTATACTCGATGAGGGGCCTTTGTTATACTCGATCAAGGGACTTTGGTATACTCGATCAGGTGACGTTGTTATACTTGTTCAGAGGACTTTGTTATACTCAATCAGGGTACTTTGTTTTACTCGAGCAGGGGGCTTTGTTATATTCGATGAGGGGACTTTGTTATACTCAATGAGGGGACTTTGTTTTACTCGAGCAGGGGGCTTTGTTATATTCGATCAGGGGACTTTGTTATACTCGATGAGGGGGCTTTGTTATACTCGACCAGGGACTTTTGTTATGCTCAACCATTGGCTTTAGTTATACTCGATCAGGTGCCTTTGTTATACTTGATCAGGGACCTTTGTTATACTCGACCAGGGGACTTTGTTATACTCGATCAGGGGACTCATATACTCACCGACTCGTTATACTCGACCAGGGGACTTTGTTATACTCGATCAGGGGACTTTGTTAGTACTCACCAGGACTTTGAAATATACTCAACAGGTGCCTTTGTTATACTCGATCGGGGGCCTTTGTTATACTCATTCAGGGGACTTTGTTATACTCGATGAGGTGACTTTGTTATATTCGTTCATGGGTCTTTGTCATACTCGATCAGGGGGGCTTTGTTATACTCGACCAGGGTGCCTTTGTTATGCTCGATCAGGGGACTTTGTTATACTCGATCAAGGGACTTTGTTATACTCAATCAGGGGACTATTTTATACTAGATCAGGGGACTTTGTTATACTCGATCAGGGGACTTTGTTTTAATCGACCAGGGGACTTTGTTTTACTAGATCAGAGTACTTTGTTATACTCAATCAGGGGACTTTGTTTTTCTCGATGAGGGGACTTTGTTATACTCGATCAGGGGACTTTGTTATACTCGACCAGGGGACTTTGTCTCTCTCGATCAGGGGACTTTGTTATACTCGACCAGGGGACTTTGTTATACTCTACCAGGGTACCTTTGTTATGCTCGATTATAGGAATTTGTTATACTCGATGAGGGGACTTTGTTATACTGAATCAGGGGACTTTTTATATTTGATCAGGGGTCTTTGTTATACTCGATCAGGGGACTTTATTATACTCGATCAGGGAACTTTGTTACACTCGATCAGGGGACTGTCTTATACTCGATGAGAGGTCTTTGTTATACTCGATCAGGGGGCTTTGTTATACTCGATCAGGGGACTTTGGTATACTCGATCTGAGGTCTTTGTTATACTCGATCAGGGGACTTTGTTATACTCGACCAAGGGACTTTGTTATGCTCGACCAGGGTGCCTTTGTTATGCTCGATCATGGGAATTTGTTATACTCAATGAGGGGACTTTGTTATATCTGAACAGGACTTTGTTTTACCTAATCAGGGACTTTTGTTTTTCGATCAGGGGGCTTTGTTATACCTGATCATTAGACTTTTGTTATACTCGACCAGGGACTTTGTTTTACTCTCGATCAGACACTTTTGTTATACTCAACAGGGACTTAGTTATGCTCGACCACGCAGCCTTTTGGTGGTTATACCTCGATCAGGATCTCTCGCTATGCGCAACCAGGGGACTTTGTTTCTCTCGATCAGGGGACTTTGTTATACTCGACCAGGGGACTTTGTTATGCTCGACCAGGGGTCTTTGTTATGCTCGATCCGGGGCTTTGTTATACTCGGTCAGGGGACTTTGTTATACTCGATCAGGGGCCTTTGTTATACTCGATCAGGGGACTTTGTTATACTCGATCAGAGTATTTGTTATACTCAATCAGGGGACTTTGTTTTTCTCGATGAGGGGGCTTTGTTATACTCGATCAGGGGACTTTGTTATACTCGACCAAGGAACTTTGTTATACTCGATGAGGAATCTTTGTTATACTCGACAAGGGGGCTTTGATATACTCGATCAGGGGACTTTTTATATTTGATCAGGGGTCTTTGTTATACTCGATCATTGGGGCTTTGTTATACTCGATCAGGGGCCTTCGTTATACTCGATCAGGGGACTTTGTTATACTCGACCAGGGGACTTTGTTATACTCGACCAGGGTGCCTTTGTTATGCTCGATCAGGGGACTTTGTTATACTCGATCAAGGGACTTTGTTATACTCAATCAGGGGACTTTGTTTTTCTCGATCAGGGGGCTTTGTTATACTCGATCATTGGACTTTGTTATACTCGACCAGGGGACTTTGTTTTACTCGATCAGGAGACATTGTTATACTCGACCAGGGGACTTAGTTATGCTCGACCAGGAGCCTTTTTGTTATACTCGGTCAGGGGACTTTGTTATACTCGATCAGGGGACTTTGTTATATTCGATCAGGGGACTTTGTTATATGCAACCAGGGGACTTTGTTTCTCTCGATTAGGGGACTTTGTTATACTCGTCCAGGGGACTTTGTTATGCTCGACCAGGGGCCTTTGTTAAGCTCGATCCGGGGCTTT
>NW_024716047.1:0-40228 GCF_018991925.1 Homarus americanus | reverse complement strand
TACAGAGAGTGCATTGTGAGTTTCCTTTCTCCAACCCATCCTGAGTGCGAACCAACATCACGAAACCCCACAACGCTACACTTCTTTTTCATATTCATTTAAAGAAGGAAACACTGAGTGTACCTATAGAGCACATTCCCAATTCAATATACGGGTAAAAATACATTAACTTACCATCAGAAGATGAACAAGTTACTTTCCCATTCGACCACAGTTCGAGTGGTTGACTGGCTGAGGAGAAACACGTGTGATTCAGGGTTGGGGTTGGGGGGGGGTTGGCGGTTACTGCATTATATTTATGAAATAATACGCAAGTAAAAATTCGCCACCTTATCAGCAGTATTTAACAATATCACCAAATCATTCAACCAATGAGTATTTTATGTACCTGAGAATCCAGCAAATACTTGTTTTTAGTAGTAACATATAAATATATGCTGGCAACATCTCAGATTCGGGAATGAACCTGTATGATACAAGTAGGGCCGTAGGACGGCGTAGGGCTTGGCGACGGTGTTTTCACTTCTAAGAACGAAAATTCCCAGGCACCTTAGTTAATTTTTCCCACGAAATCCCACTTATCGAAATCCATCAAATTTCATTCAACACCTTCCACGTAGGCCTACTTCTCCTATAGATTTGTGGGAATTTTCCATGAAGTGGCAGAACTGCTTCGCGACCCCAAGAAAAACGCTTGGCGACCCCATTTGGGGTCGCGACCCCAGGGTTCGGAAAGAGACTTAGAGGTACTTGTAAGCCCAGACTTATGGCCTAGAAAACAGTGCGTTAATGTTCTAAATAAGGCAATCAGAGTATTAGGTTTTATATCTAGAAGTGTAAGTAATAAGAGTGCAGAGGTCTTATTGCAACTGTATCTTGCACTAGCCAGGTCGCACCTCGATTATGCTGTTCAGTTCTGGTGCCCTTATTATAGAATGGATATCAATTCACTGGAGTCGGTGCAGCTAAGAATGACGAAGCTTATTCCGGGACTTAGAAACCTTCCATATCAAGATAGATTAAAGAAACTAATCTTGCATACCCTAGAAAGACGAAGAGTGCGGGGAGATATGAAAGAAGTATTTAAGTGGGTGAAAGGAATCAACAGAGGAGATATAGATAAAGTTCTTATAATATCCGAGCAGGATAGGACTCGTAGCAACGGATTTAAGTTGGATATGTTTAGGTTTAGGAGGGAGATAGGAAGGAACTGGTTCACAAATAAGGTGATGGACGAGTGGAAAAAGCTTAGCAACTTTGTAGTAAGTGCTGGAACGCTGGAAAGTTATAAAAGGAGGCTAGATAGATTCATGGATGATAGAGAGTAGTAACTCTCGACAGGAGTTGCCATGCACAGGCCAACCGGCCTATTGCAGACTCCTTATTTGCTTATGTTCTTGTGTTCTTAATACGACATCCGCACTCTTATTACTTACACTTCTAGATATAAAATCTAATACTCTGTTTGCCATATTTCGAATATTAACACACTGCTTTCTAGGCCGAAGGTCCGCCTAGGTCTCTTTCACAAGTCAACTTCTCTAGTTCGATGTTGTTAAGGCTGTATACGTTGACAATATTTGTTCTTCCAATATTAAGTACGCTGCACTCGCTGGTGTTGAATTTAATTTGCCATTTTTCTTACCATTACTGCTGTTTATTTAAATCTTCCTGTAGTGCATTTGCATCCTGCACTGACTTAATCTGCCACCCTATTTTGGTGTCATCCGCAAACTTGCTTATGTCACTGCTGATCCTAGTATCTAGATCGTTTATGTAGATTATGAACAAGAGTGGGCCCAGTACTAACCTCTGGGGAACCCCACTAGTTACACAGCCCCACTCAGATTTAAAACCATCTACGCTGACCCAATTTAAAACTTTCCCCTCGATACCATGAGCCTTAAATTTTCTCAGAAGCCTCTAATGCGGTTCTCTGCCAAATGCTTTGGCACAGCTCCCGTGTCTAATGATTTTGTAAATAAATTTACGAGGAATCAGCTAATCTGTTCCTTACACTCTTTCAAAACGCTAGGGAAAATTTCATCCGGCCCTGAGGATTTTGTCTTCTTTAGGGTGCTTAATCATTAGGTGAAATAAACTTACGTCAAAGTAATTTAGCAACACTCACCTCCCATATTCTCAAAGGGCACCAGCTCATCCAACAGATCCTGACGATTGGTAGGTGTAGTAATGAAACCCTTGAGACCTTTACACAGTTGGACAGCGTGGTGGTATCTGAGCGTTGGTAAAGGTACGGTCGAGCGGCCTCGGGATATTGATCTGCAAAGGTCTTTTAGTGCCACTTCCTGTAATGGAATCAGGGTCATCTTATTGTTGATATATGACGTTGTTGTTGTTGTGATGTATTACAGTTGTTGTTATAATATTTGATCGGTGTTGTTGGTGTTAGGTTATGTTTGGTTAGGTTAGGTTATATTAGGGTAAGATGGGTTAAGATAAGGTAGGTTAGGTTAGATTAGGCTGTATTTGCTTTGGGTAGGTTAGGTTAGATTAGGTTAGATTTGATTTGGGTAGGTTAGATTTGGTTTTCGTTAGGGTACAGTTATAGGTAGGGTAGGGTAGGGTAGGGTAGGGTAGGGTATACTTGGTTTGGATAGGGCAGAGCAGGGTATATTTGGTTTGGATAGGGTAGGGTACGGTAGGGTATTTTTGGTTTCGATAGGGTAGGGTAGGATATGGAAGCTTAGGTTAGGTTAGTGTACATCTTAATAAGCCACTTAGTATATTTCAATAAGCCACATAGTGTAACTTAATAAACCAAATACTGCAACTCAATAAGCCTCATAGTGTAACTTAATAAGCCACATAGTGTAACTCAATAAGCCACATATTGTAACTCAATAGCCACATAGTGAAACTTAATAAGCTACATAGTGTAGCTCAATAAGGCACATAGTATAATTCAATAAGCCAAACAGTGTAATTTAATAAACCACATAGTATATCTCATTAAGCCATATGGTAACTCAAAGAGCCACATAGTGTAACTTAATAAACCACATAGTGTAGCTCAATAAGCCACATACTGTAGTGTAACTTAATAAGCTACATAGTGCAACTCAATAAGCCACATATTGTAGCTCAATAAGCCACATAGTGTAACTTAATAAGCCATATAGTGTAGCTCAATAAGGCACATAGTGTAACTCAATCAGTCACATCGTGTAATTCAATAATGCACTTAATGTAACTCAATAAGCCACATAGTGTAGATCAATGAGACACATGGTGTAGCTCAACAAGACACATAGTGTACCTTAATAAGCCACATAGATTACCTTTCTTTCCAAGTTGTGCGTCACCCATCGACCAGACCAGCTGATGACGTCACCCTCGGGATTGACCTTGCAATTAGCCATGTCCAGAATTTCCTCTTGGGTCATGACACGGCTCCACAAGTTGACCTGACTTAACCTTCCGCTTAGTGAGTATGGCATCTGGGTTAAGAGAGTTCAGAGGTGTTAGAGATGTAGTTGCGGTGTGTGTGTGTGTGTGTGTGTGTGTGTGTGTGTGTGTGTGTGTGTATAAAGCAGGAGGACCTCTGCTTACCACCCGTCTCCACTCTCTCCAGGAGAATATATGGGAAAAGGAGGAAATCCCCCAAGCTCTTAAAGATGCCTCCATCATCAATATATATGGGAACAAAGGACACCGGTCAGACTGTGGCAACTACCGCGGGACCTCGCTGATGGCTGTAGCTACCAAGATTATCGCCTGAATCTTCCCAGAATCTCAATGTGGCCTTCGACCATCACGTGGCACCACTGACACGATCTTTGCTGCCCGTCAAATACAGGAAAAGTGCAGAGAACAGCTTCATGACCTGTACATGGTTTTCATCGACCTAACCAAGGATTTCGACTCGGTCAACAGGGAAGGCCTCTGGTGGACCCTCAGCCATTTTGATTGCCCACCAAAATTCATCGCCATTGTGAGGCAACTCCACGATAGCATGAACGGCAGTGTCCTGTACAATGGCACCCAGTATGAGTTCTTCCCCATCCAAACGGGGGTAGAACAAGCATGTGTACTGGCTTCAACTCTCTTTTATTTTTTTTTCTTGGCTGCCTTCCCTACTTGTGCCAGTGTCAATTTAGCCGGCGGGGTGGACAACCAATACTGGATGAATGGACTTTTCACCATAAGACGACTCTGGGCAGGAACAAAGGTGCCGGCAATTTCCATTACTGAACGTCAGTGTGCAGACAATCTCACCCTCGTCGTTCACACTGAACGTGATCTACAGAAGATCCTGAACACCTAGGCAGATGCGTATGCACACTTTGGCCTCGAGGTGAATGTACGTAAGACTCAGATTCTCTTTCAGCCAGCCCTGGTTCACCCACACCACGATTATTCACCCAGCTCAACGGTACTACCCTCTCTAATGTTACCCACTTTCAGTATCTCGGCTCCCACCTGTCCACCACTGTGGACATCGATGAAGAGATTCAACATCGGATCAGCTATGCATCTTAAGTTTTTGGCAGACTCCGTACCCGTGTCTTGAGCTATATGGAGCTGAAACTATCTACAAAGTTACATGTATATCGAGCAGTGGTCTTCCCCACCTTTCTACAGTATATGGCAACGAGACGTGGGTCACATACAGAAAACACCTCAAGGCACTTGAAAACTATCACCAACGTAGTCTAGGTTCTATTATTCCTCCGAATTCGCTGGGAAGACAAGAGAACAAATGCCAGTACTCTCGCTGACACCAACTGAAGGGGCATCGAGGTTACCATTATCCATGAACACCTATGCTGGACTGGTCATGTTTCCCATATGAACAACAGTAGACTGGCAAAACAACTACTTTACAGTCACGTAAGGAGGAGTAAACGTAACGCTGGCGGGCAACGGAAAATGTATAAGGGTAGTCTTAAGACAAACCTGAAAAAGTGCCAAATCGACCCCCTTACCTGGGATACGATCACTCCACACCGTAACGCTTGGAGGAGCACCACACGAGAAAGTGTCAATACTTTCGAGTTAGACCGACTGCATACTGAGGCAAACAAGCATCAGCACCGGAAAGACGCTGCCGCCGCCCCTCCCGCACCTAATGTAGCCCTTCATACATGCACCACCTGTGGACGATCCTGCTGGTCCCGTATAGGCCTCTCGAGTCACCTCAGAGCTCACCAGAGCTGAATGATCGTCATACTCGATTCCGAGTGACAGCAAAGTAGTAGTAGTAGTAAAGTGTGTGTGCCTGCGTGGGAATATGTGAGTACGTTTTTTTGTGCGTTTTTTTTTTTCCTTGTGGTTTATATATATATATATATATATATATATATATATATATATATATATATATATATATATATATATATATATATATATATATATATATATATATATATATATATATATATATATATATATATATATATATATATTTCATTAGCCCAATAGCACGCGGACTTCTACATACAATCAACACCTCAACCCGCCAGGATTCGAACCCACGGCCCACTAGCCCATGACTGTGACCGGGGAACGCTAACCGTCTGGACCACCAGGATACTAAAAGCAGTCCTAGACTTTGTTATATTTCACACAAAGTTCAACGAGCTTATGGCGCCGTGAACCTCTAATGGGGAATACCCGTATCACATAGGTGGTCAGAGTAACGTTTTACCAAATCCGGCTTCGAAACACGAGGATCCATATATATTTCATTAGCCCAATAAAGCACGTGGACTTCTACATACAATCAACACCCCAACCCACCAGGATTCGAACCCACGGCCCACGAGCCCATGACTGTGACTGGGGAAAGCTACCTCTGGGCCACCAGGATACTAAAAGCAATCCTAGACTTTTTTATATTTCACACAAAGCCTGCTCAACGAGCTTATGGCACCGTGAACCTCTAATGGGGACTACCCGTATCACGTAGGTGGTCAGAGTAACGTTTTTACCAAATCCGGCTTCGTTGAACAGGCTTTGTGTGAAATATAACAAAGTCTAGGACTGCTTTTAGTATCCTGGTGGCCCAGAGGTAGCGTTCCCCGGTCACAGTCATGGGCTCGTGGGCCGTGGGTTCGAATCCTGACGGGTTGAGGTGTTGATTGTATGTAGAAGTTCGCGTGCTTTATTGGGCTAATGAATATATATATATATATATATATATATATATATATATATATATATATATATATATATATATATATATATATATATATATACACTAGCAGAATCGCTGCCCTCCGGGCGGCTCATCCAGTCGGCAACGGTAGAACGCCACCCTCCAGGAGGCTCCACATTGTCTCACTGTTCAGTCCCCACAACTTCTTCTTCCATCAATAGTTCATTAACGGTGTATGTAAGTTCCACCATGTGTTTCACTACAACGGTACAGCAAAGTATATTTTTTTAGCATTAAACTGTTATTATTTTATTGTGTAATCATCACTACATAAACACCACCCATCATCACTACATATAACATCATCCATCATCACTACATATAACACCATTCATCATCACTACAGATCGGTAAAGTAGTTTCCGAGATTCTCGTGCGGACACACAGACAAACAGACAGACTTCTTTGTTTTATATAGATAGATTGTCTAATCATCACTACATATAACACCATCCATCATCACTACATATAACATCATTCATCATCACTACATACAACACCATCCATCATCACTACATATAACATCATTCATCATCACTACATACAACACCATCCATCATCACTACATATAACACCATCCATCATCACTACATATAACACCATCCATCATCACTACATATAACATCATCCATCATCACTACATATAACATCATTCATCATCACTACATATAACATCATTCATCATCACTACATACAACACCATCCATCATCACTACATATAACACCATCCATCATATACAACACCATCCACTACATATAATCACCATCCATCATATAACACCATCCATCATCACTACATATAACATCATCCATCATCACTACATATAACATCATTCATCATCACTACATATAACACCATCCATCATCACTACATATAACATCATCCATCATCACTACATATAACACCATCCATCATCACTACATATAACATCATTCATCATCACTACATACAACACCATCCATCATCACTACATATAACATCATTCATCATCACTACATACAACATCCATCATCACTACATATAACACCATCCATCATCACTACATATAACACCATCCATCATCACTACATATAACATCATCCATCATCACTACATATAACATCATTCATCATCACTACATATAACATCATTCATCATCACTACATACAACACCATCCATCATCACTACATATAACACCATCCATCATCACTACATATAGCATCATCCATCATCACTACATATAACACCATCCATCATCACTACATATAACATCATTCATCATCACTACATACAACACCATCCATCATCACTACATATAACATCATTCATCATCACTACATACAACACCATCCATCATCACTACATATAACACCATCCATCATCACTACATATAACACCATCCATCATCACTACATATAACATCATCCATCATCACTACATATAACATCATTCATCATCACTACATATAACATCATCCATCATCACTACATATAACACCATCCATCATCACTACATATAACATCATTCATCATCACTACATACAACACCATCCATCATCACTACATATAACACCATCCATCATCACTACATATAACACCATCCATCATCACTACATATAACATCATCCATCATCACTACATATAACATCATTCATCATCACTACATATAACACCATCCATCATCACTACACATAACACCATCCATCATCACTACATATAACAACATCCATCATCACTACATATAACATCATCATCCATCATCACTACATATAACATAATCTAACATCACTACATATAACACCATCCATCATCACTACAAATCGGTAGAGTAGTTTCCGAGATTCTCGTGCGGACACACACACACAAACACACAGACATTCTTCTTTGTTATATATATATATATATATATATATATATATATATATATATATATGTGTGTGGGGGGGGGGGGAGGAGGACACGTACACACACACACACGTGCGCTTAGTTAAATTTGAACATATATATCCTAATTTTCATGAAGGCTAAGAGGTCTTCTATAAACGAGTTAATCTAGAGAGACTTTAAAACACCGAGACAATTTAAATCACGATATCAAGAGAGATATTACAGAATATGACTGTCTCTTAGCCTAAACGAGACATTAAACCACTGTCTCTCAACCCAATCGGTTCATTAAACTAGTCTCTCACTTCAAACGAGACATTAAACCAGTCTCACAACCCAAACGATACATTAAACGAGACATTAAACCACTATCTATCAGCTCAAACAATACATTAAACTACTGTCTTTCAGCTCAAACGAAACATTAAACCACTGTCTCTTAACCCAAACGAGACTTTAAACTAATGTCTCTCAGACCAAACGAGACTATAAACTAGTGTTTCTCAGCTCAAACGAAACATTGAACTGTCCGGCCACGCAAACAAGACATTAAACTAGTGTCTCTCAGCTCGAACGAGACATTAAACTTGTAATGATTGTTTATCAGACCATAGCTTACAGCCCAGAGAAGAACAATACATATAGCAGAACCAGATGCGCAGGTGTACACCCACGTAAGTTAACCCATCCTTCGTAATTAAAGTGAGATTAAGGTCTGACCCAGCAATGAAACAGAGTCTCACCGCCGCATGATTAGTCAATCCGGCGTCATGACCTTGTTCATTCAAGAAACTACACTCCAGCCCGCACCTGTTCAAACACAGCTGTCTTGACACACCCAGATTAGTGTTAATTAATGATGACATCTACCGGCCTGACACCAGCAATATAAGGGACAGACATCTCCTTCTGTGGGACAGAGAGGGAGAGACAGAACTCGGAGGAAGACGGAGCACGCTCGTCACTAGTCGAGGTCGGGAGGGAGACTTCCTTCCCCAGCACAGAGTCCCCAGCTAGCAGAGTCTCCCACAGGAGACAGAGTCTAGCACCCGCCGGGACCACTCTCTTTAACAGCACCTGCAGACATTCCCCAGCCGCTGGGCCTCCGTCAAATCACACGTGAGTCATTGTCAGAGCGATCCATAGGGTGAGTTACTTATGGTGGGAAGTGTATCCATTTCATGTTTGTGTCCGAGATAAACAACTAATCGGACACGCTACAAACGTTCCTCACTCTACAATCATACAACTAATAATTCTTACTTTACTTGTACTTCTTACTTTACCCTCATTACAAACTACTGTCTCTCGGCCCAAACGAGACATTAAACTACTGCCTCTTAGCCCAAACGAGACATTAAACTACTGTCTCTCAGCCCAAACGATACATTAAACTAGTGTCTCTCAGCTCAAGCGAGACATTAAACTACTGTCTCCCATAAGAACATAAAAACATAAGAATGGAGGAAACTGTAGCTGGCCTATTGGACCAAACTAGGCAGTCCCATGACACCCAACCCCAATTGTCATATAATCATCCACTCTATGTTTGAAGCTATCCAGCCTATTCGAGTTAATGATAATGTTTGGTAACTTATTCCACTTGTCCACTCCTCTATTTCCAAACCAATGTTTACCTATTTCGCGCCTAAATCTAAATTTGTTTAATTTAAAACCATTGTTACGAGTTTGCTCCTGGTTGGATAGTTTGGGTACCTCTGTAATGTCCCATTTGTTTGGCCCTGACTTCCATTTATACACCTCTATCATGGCGCCCCTCACTCTACATCTCTCAAGGGAGTGCAAATTAAGATGCTTTAACCTGTCTCTGTAGTCAAGGTTCCTAATGCCCAGGATTAGTCTTGTCATTCTCCTCTGAATTCTTTCTAAGGATTCTATATCCATTCTGTAATACGGTGACCAGAATTGAACTGCATAATCCAGGTGAGGTCTCACAAGCTCAATATATAGTTTTAGGATAACCTCGCTAGTCTCGTAACTAACACTCCTTTGTATGAACCCAGTACTTCATTAGCTTTGTTTCGAGCAAACACACATTGTTTACTTGGCTTAAGATTCCTAGTTATCATTACTCGTAAATCTTTCTTGCAGTCGGATTTCTCTATAACATCGTTGTTCATCTGGTATCTGGTTACTCTGTATACATCTCCTAGACTGCATACTTTACATTTGTCTACATTGAAATTCATCTGCCATTTTTCAGACCATTCGAAATTTTTTTTTAGGTCATCCTGTAGTTTTGCGAAGTCCTCGTCAGATCTAATTACAAGCCCTATTTTAGTGTCATCAGCAAACTTACTTATGTTGCTGTCTACGCCGATATCTATGTCGCTTATGTATATAATAAATAATAATGGTCCAAGTACTTCGGGTACTCCACTAGTGACGTTGCTCCAATCGGATTTAGTGCCGTTAATGCTCACCCGCTGTTTCTTGTTCAGTAACCAAGCCTTAATCCATTTTAGAATATATCATTCAATGCCATAAGCATCCACTTTTCTTATTAGTCATTCGTGGGGACTCTGTCAAAGGCTTTGCTAAAGTCAAGATATATCACATCATAGTCGTGCCCCTCGTCCACTGATTCGAAAACAGTTGAAAAGAATGTTAATAGATTAGTTAGACATGAACGCCCGCTTGTGAAGCCATGTTGAGAATCATTGATCAACTTGTGCTTCACCAGGTGATTTCGAATAGAGTTTGAAATTATTGCTTCCAGTAATGTGCCTATAATTGATGCTAAACTGATTGGACGGTAGTTCGAGGATAGTGATCTATCTCCCTTCTTGAAAATCGGTATTACATTAGCTATCCTCCGGGATTCTAATACTCTGGCAAATATCTCATCGGGACCTGGTGAATTATTAGGTTTTAGCTTGTCTATTTGCTTACTAACGTCGTTACTAGTCACTATTCTCTCACTTAATCTATTTCTTCACTATCTCTGTATATAGTCGGTGCCTCGGGTATCATGTTTAAATTTTCGGTGGTGAAAACTGTTGAAAAATATTTATTCAGAGTATTGCTCATATCTCCGTCGTTATCAGTTAGCTCGCCGGTATCTGACTGTATTGGTCCAATCTTTTCTCGTGTTTCAGTTTGATACATTTCAAAGACTCCCTTGGGGTTTGACTTCGCCCCTCTTGCTACCTTCAGTTCTTTATTCCTCTTCGCTTTGCTTTTCTCAGTCTTAACCCTACTGGCCAATACCTTATAATAATCTCGGAGGTAAACTTTACCACGATTTATTCTCCTACCTATAGCCTTCCTTTGTCTAATAATATTCTTTAAATAATTGTTTATACATTTAGAATCATTGTTGTTTGACCTGAGTTTTTTGTATGGTATGTTCTGCTTTTGTGCATTAAGTAACTCATTATTTAAATTGTTGTGGAACTCGCCAACCTCACACCTCGCGATTAAGTCATCCTCAACCGTCATATTTTGTGAGGTTATCGTTGTCAGGTCTCCAGGTAAGGTGAGGTCGCCCTCTGTGGGTACATTGTGTGAGGTCATATAATTCACCCCCAAGTGTGATACCCCTTTTCTCAACCGCCTCTTCAAACTATCAAACTTTGCCCTTCTGAAATCTGGGACTTTAATGGAATTTTCCTTGCTACTACCCTCAAATTCTAATTGGAATCTTATTTCTTTGAGATCGCTGTTAGCAAGTTCGTTCTCTACCTCGACATTACTAATGAGGTTTTCTCTGTTTGACAGAACTAAATCTAGTATATTATTACCCAGGGTGGGTTCGGTTGTTTGTTGACTTAGGAAAGAGGCCTGGATTGTTTCAAGAAAATCCTCTGATTATGAGTTACCTGTAAGGTTGATCCAATCTATTTGGCTGAAGTTAAAGTCGCCTACTATACAGACTTTACTATGTGTGGAAGCCATTGCACATTTCATTCCAAATAAGTCGCTCATTAACTCTATCAAGATTAGGGGGTCTATATATTACTCCTGTGTTTATTTTGTCCCTACCATCGGTTAATTCTATCCAAATTGTTTCTGTATTCTGCTCACTTTTTATTTCCTAATTTATTTCACACTTCAAATTATCCATGACATAGATTGCTACTCTGCCTCCTTTCCTAATCTGCCTATCGGTATGGAAAAATTTGTAACCTGCAATTTGGTTTCGACAGGTAACTCATGTGAGTCTAAGTTTATCCATGTTTCGGCGAATGCTATTGTATAGATTTTTTCGGTTCATACCAACTCCCTGATTTCATCCATTTTGTTTCTCATACTTCTACTGTTTGCACAGTAGACATTTAAGTGAGCCGTGTTCTGAGTCCTCTCTTTGACGCGTTTAGGTTTTGACTCCCTGCCTAATTTAGTTGTGTCATCATTCCTAGCACTGTTTCCCTGTAACTTTTCACTTTGTTTACCCGCTCCCACTACAGTCTCCCCCACCCCCCGTGCTCCCATGTTCCCCTAGCAGTTTAAAGACTTCGACATCTTTTGAACTGCCCTCTAGACCAGGGGTTCTTAACCTGGGGTCCATGGATGGGCTTCAGGGGGTCCGTGAAGGTCAGATAAAAATTTAACATTTATATTCACTATATTTTTATATTAAGTTTTTCTATTTTTGTCAATATATTCCAGATGTTATGTACGTATTTTTGGTTACTGAAAAGAAAACCATTAAATCTGTAGGGTAGCATGGGATGCTACTGTACACGGTCAGGTAACACACTTATTTCTCATTTTTCACTATTTATCACGGCTTGGGAATCTTCTCATATGCTAGTAAGGCTTAACTGAGGGCCATATTATCTTCAAATACATACTTTTTCCTAAATATATTCAATTACCTATGGTTATGTTTTTGGTGAAGGTAGTGAAAGAGGCCCTTAGTTATTCTTACTACAGTTGTACCAGCCGAGGTTGGAGACCCCCGACCGCCTTCTGACCACAATTTCAGAGTGTGGCTGAAGAGTGATGGGTGTACAGTGTGTGAATATGTGTTTGTGCGTATGTGGGTGTATAGGGAGAACGGCGCGTGCGAGTGTTGTGAAAACCAAGAACGGTTGGTGCGCTGTATTTATTTGTTTTATCCATTATTTACGACAAGTCTGTTATTATTTATTGGTCAAAGTTAGGGACTTGGTGCACGTAGTTAGAGTAGGGATGCATAAAAAAAGAGAGAATGGATAAAGTTAGGGTCTTTTGCGTCAGTAGAGTAGGAAAACACGAAGTCATCAGTCAGTATCATTCATATATTTTCTGAGGGGAACCTTGAAAAATCCGTAATAGTGCTACTGAAAATAGGGTTATCTGTCTGTCTCTCTATCTGTCTGTGAAGGTTTGTCCGTCAGTCGGTCTGTCTGTCTGCCTTTCTATCTGTCGATCTGTCTTTCTGTCGGTCGATCTGTCGTGCTTATTAATTTGCGTTCATTAGTTACTGCTTTCCATATAAATTTCATAATTTTTTTTTTGCAGGCCTAGCTCAATTTGGAAATGTCAAAGAAAAGGAAGTACAACGAAGCTTACTTATCCTTTGGTTTTACTTTCATCGCTGAACGTGATGGAACACAAAAGCCGCAGTGTTTCCTGTGTGGCAAGGTTCTTGCCAATGGAAGCATGAAGCCAACAAAGCTGAAGGAGCACCTCACGTCTGTCCATCCTGAAAATGCATCGGACAGTGTTGATCTATTTCATGCAAAGAAGGCTCGATTTGAGATAGCTGGAACTTTACCAAAACTTGGATTTGCCCCAACACAAAAGCCTTGTCTTGAAGCATCCAACAAGGTTGCTTATCGCATTGCCAAGCAAAAGAAGCCACATACGATTGGAGAGACCTTGGTAAAGCCATGTACCCTGGAAATGATCGAGCTGGTTTGTGGCTTGGAGCAGAGGAAGAAAATTGCAGCAGTTGACATTTCTTCTAATATTTTGAAGCAAGTAATGGAAGAATTGGAAGCTACGCCATTTCCATTCAGCATGCAACTGGATGAAACTACTGACGTCTCTCAGTGCAGCCAGCTCCTGGTTTTCGTCTGTTATATGCATGCTGATGCCATCAAAGAAGAATTCCTATTTTGTGAGCCCCTTTTGGAAACTACAAAGGCCGTCGGCATCTTAGAAATGGTGAATAGTTTCTTTGCCAAGCAAAACTTCGACTGGAAGAAAAATCTTGGTACTCTGTGCACAGACGGAGCACCTGCCATGCTTGGCAACACATTTAGTTTTGCTGCTTTGGTGAAGAAAGAAGCTAGTCAGGTCATCGTGACCCATTGTTTTCTACATCGGCATGCATTGGTGTCAAAGACTCTGCCAGCAATTCTGAAAGAAGTCTTGTCTACTGGCGATAAAGTCGTCAGCTTCATCAGAGCCAGGGCTGTGAACCATCGCGTTTTCAAGAGGTTTTGTCAAGAAATGGGAGCAGAATATGAAGTTCTTCTCTACCACACAGAAGTTCGCTGGCTTTCCAGAGGACAAATCTTGAAGCGCTTGATTGAACTTCGAGCAGAAGTTTCACTTTTTTGAGAGAAAAAGAAAGCCCACTCTCAGAACAAATTGACAGTGAGGAGTTCATTCATGGCTTGGCCTACTTGACGGATATTTTTGGCCATATGAATGATGGGGAATCTTGCGATTGAAAGCCCTGGAGTCACCATTATGAATGCTGCTGAAAGACTGCAAGCTTTTCTGGCCAAGCTGCCACTGTGGAAGAGGAGGTTGGAGGCAGACAACTATGCAAACTTTCCAATGTTAGAGGAAGTGCTTCTGCAGGATGGAATCGAGAGTGACAAGGCCCTGTCAATTTCTCTGCAGGCAGAATTCTGCAGACATCTGGATACTCTGCAGAACTCTTTCAAGGTTACTTCTGCTCAGGTGACCTTAAAGTTGAAACATGGATTCGTAATCCTTTCCTTGCCGACATAGACTGTATCAGTGATGAAGACCTTGCCAAAGATGTCCTCATTGACCTGAAGACAAAGGAAATGTTACGAAATGAATTCAACTCGAAGAGCCTTGGAAAATTCTGGTGTGCGTTGACACAAGCCTACCCTTGTCTGGTAAAGCGAGCTATGGGTGCTCTGATTCCGTTTCCTACTGCATACCTTTGTGAGTCAGGGTTTTCAACACTTGTTTCTGTCAAAACGAAAAGTCGAAATCGATTGGATGTCAAAGATGACATGCGTGTTACCTTGTCAAAGACCACTCCACCGTTTCATCTTCTTATTCAAGCCAAACAACAACAACCTTCTCATTGAAATGAACTTTTGAGCAGAATTAAAATGTTGTTTTGTTTAATTTGCACAAGATGATTGTATTTCATTTTTGTATGGAGTGGCCATTAATTTTTGCATACAAAAGTGTGAAACATAATTCTTTGTTAAGATTGTTTACTTTATTCATACGTTGTGTATGTCATACACTGTATGAGGCAATGAATTTTCAATAAAATAAAGTATATTCATTGCATGCAAAGTTGTGTTTATGTGTTTATGTGCATTATTCTAGGGAAGGGGTCCATAGCTTTCACCAGATTCTCAAAGGGGTCCGTGACTCAAAAAAGGTTAAGAACCACTGCTCTAGACAGAGCCAGCCAGGGTGCCACCCCAGCCCTAGACATGTGAACCCCATCCCTAGCATAAAGGTCCCTTCTGCCGTAAAAGTTGTTCCAGTTGTCAACGAATGGGATTGATATTGACTTGCAATAACTGATAAGACGGCCGTTGACACCAACTGCCCTTGACAACCATTCATTGCCAATTCTCCTTCTAGGCAGGACAGCACATATGATAGGGATACCCCCCTTCATCCTAATATATTCTATAGCTGTCTTGAACTGAGGCAGATTATGGGTTTGTTCCCATTACCTGACAAGATATTGTCCATCCTGTCAACTATATCTCCCACCCTAGCTCCTGGCAAACAAACCCTCATCCTATTTTTATTTTTACCACAAAAAGATCTATCCAGGTACCGTACCTGGGAATCGCCAACAATTAGGGTTTTAGTACCTTCCTTGTTAGCCTTGTCCCTGACTATGCTAACGTCCAATTCGTTTATCAAAGGACTAAAAGAGTTTACCAACTCTTTGCAGGCCTTGGTGCGTTTTTTCACCAAGCGATACATTAAACTACTGTGTCTCAGGTTAAACGAGATATTAAACCATCTATTCTCAGCCTAAACGTGACATTAAACCACTCTTTCTCAGCCTAAACGAGGCATTAAACCACTATCTCTCAGCCCAAACAAGATATTAAACTATTGTCCCTTAGCCCAAACGAGACATTAAACTAATGTCTCTCAGCCTAAACGAGACATTAAGCTACTCTCAGCCCAAACGAGACATTAAACTACCGTCTCTCAGCCCAAACGAGACATTAAACTACTGTCTCTCACCAAGAACTCGTCTTGGCCAAGCATGACGTCTCTCATAGCATTATCCTGAGAAAACTCAACCTTCTCTTGAATTAGGAGTTCTCCGTCAAGATAGACTCTTCCCTCACTACCCGTTGAGTCTCTCACCTGGGGAGGGAGAGAGATATAATTAGTAAAAAGTCTCCCCATATGTTACTCTCACTTGAGGTAGAGAGATAGATAATTAGCACAGTTTCTAAGTGTCTGCCTGTCTCTCTCACCTGGGAAGGTAGAGGGTAATATTGAAAGGGAATACAGGGTAAATTATTGACTGTAAACAAGTAGATTATTAACTGTAAACAAGTAGATTATAGACTGTAAATAAATATATTATTGACTGTAAACAAGTAGATTATTGACTGTAAACAAGTAGATTATTGACTGTAAACAAGTAGATAATAAACTGTAAACAAATATATTATTCACTATAAACACGTAGATTATTAACTGTAAACAAGTAGATTATAGACTGTAAACAAATATATTATTGACTGTAAACAAGTAGATTATTACCTGTAAACAAGTAGATTATAGACTGTAAACAAATATATTAATGACTGTAAACAAGTAGATTATTGACTGTAAACAAGTAGATTATTGACTGTAAACAAATATATTATAGACTGTAAACAAGTAGATTATTGACTGTAAACAAGTAGATTATTGACTGTAAACAAGTAGATTATTACTGTAAACAAATAAATTACAGACTGTAAACTAGTAGATTATTGACTGTAAACAAGTAGAATATAGAATGTAAACAAGTAGATTATTTACTGTAAACAAGTTGATTATTGACTGTAAACAAGTAGATTATAGACTGTAAACAAGTAGATTATTTACTGTAAACAAGTAGATTATTTACTGTAAACAAGTAGATTATTGACTGTAAACAAGTTGATTATTGACTGTAAACAAGTAGAATATAGAATGTAAACACGTAGATTATTTACTGTAAACAAGTAGATTATATACTGTAAACAAGTTGATTATTGACTGTAAACAAGTAGAATGTGGAATGTAAACAAGTAGATTATTTACTGTAAACAAGTAGATTATTGACTGTAAACAAGTTGATTATTGACTGTAAACAAGTAGAATATAGAATGTAAACACGTAGATTATTTACTGTAAACAAGTAGATTATATACTGTAAACAAGTTGATTATTGACTGTAAACAAGTAGAATGTGGAATGTAAACAAGTAGATTATTGACTGTAAACAAGTAGATTATTGACTGTAAGCAAGTAGATTATTTACTGTAAACAAGTAGATTATTGACTGTAAACAAGTTGATTATTGACTGTAAACAAGTAGAATGTGGAATGTAAACAAGTCGATTATTTACTGTAAACAAGTAGATTATTGACTGTAAACAAGTAGATTATTGACTGTAAACAATTGATTATTGACTGTAAACAAGTAGAATATAGAATGTAAACACGTAGATTATTTACTGTAAACAAGTAGATTATTGACTGTAAACAATTAGATTATATACTGTAAACAAGTAGATTATTGACTGTAAACAAGTAGAATGTGGAATGTAAACAAGTAGATTATTGACTGTAAACAAGTAGATTATTGACTGTAAACAAGTAGATTATATACTGTAAACAAGTAGATTATTGACTCTAATCAAGTAGATTATATACTGTAAACAAGTAGATTATTGACTGTAAAAAAGTAGAATGTGGAATGTAAACAAGTAGATTATTGACTGTAAACAAGTAGATTATTGACTGTAAACAAGTTGATTATTCACTGTAAACAAGTAGAATAAAGAATGTAAACACATAGATTATTTACTGTAAACAAGTAGATTATATACTGTAAACAAGTTGATTATTGACTGTAAACAAGTAGATTATTGACTGTAAACAAGTTGATTATTGACTGTAAACAAGTAGAATATAGAATGTAAACACGTAGATTATTTACTGTAAACAAGTAGATTATTGACTGTAAACAAGTAGATTATATACTATAAACAAGTAGATTATTGACTGTAAACAAGTAGAATGTGGAATGTACACAAGTAGATTATTGACTGTAAACAAGTAGATTATTTACTGTAAACAAGTAGATTATTTACTGTAAACAAGTAGATTATTGACTGTAAACAAGTAGATTATTGACTGTAAACAAGTAGATTATTGACTGTAAACAAGTAGATTATACTGTAAACTGTAAACAAGTAGATTATTGACTGTAAACAAGTAGATTATTGACTGTAAACAAGTTGATTATTCACTGTAAACAAGTAGAATAAAGAATTAGAACTGTAAACAAGTAGATTATTACTGGTGTATTAAACAAGTAGATTATTGACTGTAAACAAGTAGTACTGTAGACAAGTAGATTAGTAAACATAGTTGTAATTATATAGACTGTAAACAGGTAGTAGATTTGGACTGTAAACAACATTTACTGTAGTTACAATTGACTGTAAACAAGTAGATTATTGACTGTAAACAAGTAGATTATTGACTGTAAACAAGTAGATTATTTACTGTAAACAAGTAGATTATTGACTGTAAACAAGTAGATTATAGACTGTAAACAAGTAGATTATTGGCTGTAAACAAAGAGATTATAGATTGTAACCAAGTAGATTATTGAATGTAAACAAGTAGATTATGGTGTATTCAAGTAGATTATAAACTGTAAAAAGTAGAATATAGACTGTAAACAAGTACAGTAGACTTTAAACAAATAGACTGTAGACAAGTAGATTATGGTGTAAACACGTTAGATCATAGACTGTAATCAAGTAAAATATAGACTGTAAACAGGTAGATTATAGTGTAAACAAGTTAGATCATGGACTGGTATACTCACTTGGCAATAATGGTACCACTTGTTGGTCGCCAAGTTGAAGGGTAGAGGATAGAACCTTCCGTAGCATTCATACTTTGTTCTTATCTTTTCAAAGTACACCTCGAACGATATGGCTGGTGAAGAGAGTGAGGGGAGAGAGAGAGGGGGAGTGAGGAAAGGAGGGAGGGTGAGAGATATGGGGAGTAAGGAAGGAAGGGAGGTTGAGATAGGGGGAGTGAGGAAGGGAGGGAGGGTGAGATAGGGGGAAGTGAGGGAAGGTGAGAGATAGGGGGTGAGGAAGGAGGGAAGATGAGAGATAGGGGAGTAAGGAAGGAGGGAGGGTGAAATAGGAGGAGGAAGGAGGAGGGTGAGAGATGGGGGGTGAGGAAGGAGGGAGGGTGAGAGGGGGAGAGGAAGGAGGGAGGGTGGATGAGAGGAAGGGAGGGAGGGTGAGATAGGGGAGTGAGGAAGGAGGAGGGTGAGGAGAGGGGAGGAGGAGGAAGGAGGAGGAGGTGAGGAAGGAGGGAGGGAGGAAAGGGGAGGAAGGGAGGAGGTGAGGAGAGGATGGGGAGTGGGAGGGGTGAGAGAGGAGGGGGAGGGAAGGAGAGATATGGGGAGGGAGGAGAGTAGGGGAGGGGGAGAGAGGAGGGAGGGAGAGGAGAGGAGGGTGAGAGGAAGGGGGAGATGAGGGGAGGAGGGGAGGGAGGGTGAGAAGGGGAGTAGGGGAGGGTGAGAAAGGAGGGGAGGGATGAAGGGGAGTGAGGAAGAAGAGATGAGGAGGGAGGGTGAGGGGAAGGAAGAGGGAGGGTGAGATAGGGTGAGGGAGGGAGGGGAGAGAAGAGGAAGGGGGAGGAGGAAGGGGAGAGGGGAGAAAGGGGAGTGAGAAGGGGGAGGGTGAGAGATAGGGGGAGGAAGGAGGAGGGTGAGGAAGGGGGGAGGGTGAGATAGGGAAGGGAGGAGGGTGAGATAGGGGAGGAGGAAGGAGGGAGGGAGAGATGGGGAGGAAGGAGGGAGGGTGAGAAGGGGGAGGAAGGGAGGAGGGTGAGAGATAGGGGGAGGAAGGGGGAGGTGAGAAGGGGGGAGGAGGAAGGGGGGAGGGTGAGAGGGAGTGGGAGGGGTGAGAGAAGGGGAGGAGGAAGGGAGGGAGGGTGAGAGAGGGGTGGGGAGGAGGGGGAGGGGGGGAGGGGTAGTGAAGGAGGAGGAGGGGGAGGAGGGAGGGAGGGGGGGAGGAAGGGAGGAGGATGAGGGGAGGAGAAGGAGGGAGGGAGAAGGAGAGGAAGGGAGGGAGGGTGGGGAAGGAGGCAGGGTGAGGAAGGGGAGGAAGGAGGGAGGGGAGGGTGGAGGGGGGTGAGGAAGGAGGAGAGGGAGTGAGGGAGTGAGGAAGGAGGGAGGATGAGAGAAGGGGTGAGGAAGGGAGGCAGGGTGAGAGAGGGGGGTGAGAAAGGGAGGGTGGGTGAGAGGGGGTGAGGAAGGGAGAGAGGGTGAGAGAGAGGAGGGAGTGAGGAAGGGAGGGAGGATGAGAGAAGGGGAAGTGAGGAAGGGAGAGAAGGTGAGAAAGAAGGGGTTGAGGAAGGGAGGGAGGGGGAGGGGGTGGAGGGTGGGTTAGAGGGGGTGAGGAAGGGAGGGTGAGAGAGAGGAGAAAGAGGAAGCGAGGGTGGGTGAGAGAGAGAAGGGGGAAGTGAGGGAGCAAGGCATGTAGAGAGAGAGAGAGAGAGAGAGAGAGAGAGAGTAACATAAGTATTGGTTACGTAGAGACAATTCCTTAATTATTTTAATGTAAACATTGAGAATTACCTTTATAGGAATTATCTTTCAGCAATTACTATACACTGTCAGCTCAATCCTGACTCTTGCTGACTAACTGACGACAATTACTGGTACTCAAAACACAACTAGTACTCAAAACATAACTTGTACTCGAAACACAATTGGTACTCAAAACACTGCAGATGCTCAAAACACAACTGGTACTCAAAACACAACTGGTACTAAGAGAAAGGGCATTCCAGTTGGAGTTGTTGGATAAGAGCTCTGGGGTCGTGTGACGTCAAATTTGATGTAATTTAAGTGACGAAGTTTGTGCCAAAATTTGACGAACATGATCCGGAAGAGTTTTTCATCCAATTTGAGCAGATTGCCACAACTCTTTGCTGGCCTCATCAGTAGTGGCCCTTGCTGATCCCGTATATCCCTGTGGGCAAAGGGTTGTTCCACTTACTTGTCCCAAACCAGCTTTCAGCAAAACAAGTATTCTTGGGTCAAGGAAGCCATTTTGAAATCCTACCAGTTGACAGCAGAGTCATATTGAGATAAGTTTAGAAATACATTCAAATTGCCCGATCAGTCATTATCGAATATGGTCACACTGTCACTAAGTTGCGCAACAGATGGCTATCGACTAGTGGCGTTATTACCTTTGATGGACTTTGTGAATTGGTTGCACTGGAGCAGTAGGTGACAGGTGTCCCCACAGACGTCCTTATATTTTAGTGAGAAGGAAGCTACAACTGTTGAGAAAGCTGCCGTTTTGGCGGAAAATTTCAGTCTTATTCATAAACATAAAGTTAATGAGGTTCCAGTCCCAGCAGTGTCTCCAGTTCAAAGTGGTAAGTTCCCGTTTGGAGCAGAGGTAATAAACTCTCGTTTGAGAATGTTGGCAGAGGTTCTGATATCATGGTGGTAATGGATCTAGCGGTGTTATGACTTCTGTGCGTTTTTATTGTAAAAAGACAAATGTCCTAAGCTCAAAGCTACACGAGTCCCATGACAAGCCTGTTGCTAATTTTGCATTTGTCTCAGCAGATGGTGTTGGTATTGATGATGTTGCTGCGGTTTCTGACCCAGTTTGTGTGTATCCTAAGGATTTGTTCCTGCCCTTTCAGTTTCCTGGTTTTGTGTCCATGTACGAGGGTAGTCCTGCTGTCCCTGTGAGTATTTTGAGGGATACTGGTGCTTCACTCAGTATTTTGTTGAAAAGTGCTCTTCCATCTGTGGAAGAGGCTTATACTGGTGAGCATGTTGTGTTGCGTGGCGTTAATGGAACCATTTGCCTTCCTTTGTGTAGAGTATATCTTCGGACGGACCTTTGGTCTCAGCCAGTTACAGTAGGGGTTCGGGAGGTTTTACCAGTGGAGGGAGTAACGTTCTTCTTGGGAAATTATATAGCTGGTAGCCTCGTTGTTCCGGATCCAGTTGTGTTCTACCCCTTTAAGTAATGACACTGCTGTAGACCTTGTGAGTAAGTGTGTTGGGCTATTCCTTTCTGGTGCTGTAACCCGTAGTCAAGCTAAAATGGTAACGTATGGGACAGATGTGAGTGATCAAAGTGATATTTTGCCTGATTATGATTTGAATGGACTGTTTGATGTTAAGCTAGAGAAGTTAGATGCAGATTCAGTGGATCAACCTGTTAGTGATCTGTCATGTGATGTGAAGACAGATTCTAAGGATCGTGAGAAGCTTGATTTCAGTAGCCTTCCTATCACAAGAGAGATTTTGATTTCTGCTCAAAAGTCTGACCAGTCGTTGGTTCTATTATTTGCTTGAGCCGTATCAGAACCAGGGAGCCATAATGAATCTTTGTGTTATTATATTAAATATAATGTCTCTATGGAGAAATTCCGCCGGCTGATGTGCCTGCCGACGAATCGTGGTCAGAATTACACCAAATTGTTGTACCCGAGTGCTATAGGATTAAAGTGTTGAGTCTAGCCCATGATAGCATTGGAGGACATCTGGGTGTATAGAAGACCACAGATAAAGTTTTGAGGTATTTCTATTGGTCTGGTGTTTCCTCAGGCGTAGCAGATTTTTGCCGTACATGTCATGTATGCCAGGTAACTGGTAAGCCCAATCAAGTTTTGTCACCGTCACCTGCACCTTTAAAACATATACTCGTTGTTGATGAACCATTTGCAAAAGTGAGCATTGATTGCGTGGGCCCTCTTCCTTAAACAAAATGTGGTAATGAATATTTGTGATGTGTGCTTCCACTAGATATCCTGTGGGTTGCATTACAGCCTGTATTATAATTCCTGTCCTTATTAAGTTCTTTACACAGTTTGGACTCCCGCATTGTTCAGTCAGACCAGGGATCCAACTTCACCTCAAAGGTATTTAAGGAGGTTATGTGTACGCTAGGCATCAAACAGTATTTAGCTTCAGCTTACCACCCTGAGAGCCAGAGTGCTCTTGAGAGATTCCACCAAACTCCAGCATGATGACCAAGTACTGTATTGAATCAGGTAATGATTGGGATGTAGGAATTCCATATCCATTGTATGCTAACAGATGTACTACTCTCAAGAGCATGATGACCAAGTACTGTATTGAATCAGGTAATGATTGGGATGTAGGAATTCCATATCCATTGTATGCTAACAGATGTACTACTACACGGTCTAATTTGGGATATTCACCAAGTGAACTGATATTTGGTCGGGATATTCGTGGTCCCTTGAAACTATTGCATGAGAGTTGGGTAGAAGTAGATGAATCAAGTACTGTAAATGAGTATGTTGTTAATTTGAAGGAAACGTTGAACCATGTACAGGAATTTTCACGGAGTAATATGAAGGAGGCCCAAGAAGAAATGAAAAGTCAATTTGATGAAACTGCATCAGATAGAAAATTTAATGTTGGGGTTAATGTGCTTTTGTTCTTGCCCATTAGGAAGTTTCCCCTACAAGCCAAGTATCAGGGTCCCTTTGAAGTTTTGAGTAAAGTGGGAGATGTTAACTATGTTATAGCAACGCCTGGACGTAGGAAGACTAAAAGACTACCTGAAGTGCATGTGAACCTTTTGAAACCCTATTGTGTTAGACATGGTAAGGTGGTGTGCAATACTGTGACTTGTGATGAAGTGGAGGAGGATGAGTTACCTAAGCATAACTTTGGGGAGTTGAAAGCTGATATCAAACTGAACAATTCTGATGTGTTAAATGATCTTCCTTCTAAATTGTGCCTCCTACAGGAATTCCAGCACATCTTTGGTGATGTGCCGCAGCCTAGCCCGGTAGTGACCCATAATGCTGTGTTGGTGGACAATGCAGCCCTAGTGAAACAAACACCCTACCACATTAGGGTGTGTCATACGGAGGCGAATTTTTTTTTTTTGAGTTTGAAAAATCGGCCCATGGTATTAATGATGTAGTTCTATGTGCAGAATCATGTGATATCTTCAGATTTGAAAAGTTTTAATTTTTTGCTAGGTAAATTTTAACTTGAAATCTTATGAAAATTCAGTATTCCCACCCTTTTACCAACACCACTAAATAGCTTATTTAAAGTAAAGTAAATGTATCAGGTTAATTTATTAGGATGAAAATGATCCAGAATAGTGAAACGAATGATCTTGGCATATTTATTAAATTTAATATTCCTTTAGAAAACAAAATCATCAAATACAAAAACCGGTTTTACTACACGGCCAGTGTTGCTGCACACCATAGAGAACATGTCTTTCTTCTGTTTCTACTCATCGCCTCCCTGCTGACCACCTGAGCTCGGATGTAGCCTTCCCTCCTCTCCTGGCTGTACACGTGACTGCTGGCCTCGCTCACTTGCTGTACACAACACTCTATACTCTGGGTGTGCTTGCCTGGGGTTGTCCAGGCAAGCTCTGACTTGAACATTGGTGAGGCTGCAGGTAAGAGGGGGCTCACTGCCAACCTGGATGTTATCCAGATCTATGAGATCAGTGAGGGTCTTGGCACCTAGATTGACTTCAGGAGTCTTCCTGACCCTGAAGGAATCGTCACCAACTGATTCGTCATGCCCAGATCCTCTCATAAGTCTCATATCCAAGATCTTTTTGACTGCCACTCTTCTCTCCTCCTCATCCTTACTGCAGAGCATTGTCTGCAGAACTGCCTCAGGATGAGCATACCAGGAAGATCTCCTCACAGTCTGCTCCACAATCTGAACAACCTTCCTTGGCTGACTCCTCAGGAGCTCAAGCTGGAAGAGAACATGCCTCGGACCTTCGGAGAACGATGACTTGACCTTGGTGTTGAACTAATTTGGCAAGTAGACACTCACGATGAATTGGACAATAAGTCTCAGGTTGTGAAGCTGGTTCCCTTTCAGTTTGCTGATGGGCAACCCAAATTCTGCAGAACACAAGAGAGCCGTTTGTGAGCCACCTAGAATGTGAGACTGGACCTATCTGCACTGCGGGTAAAAGCAAGTCTATCAGGCATGACCCCAGTTTGATGGCACTGCAAATCATGTAACCATAGTATTACTGGTCCAGGCACTCAGGTCAAATAAAATGACAGTATGTGCAAGCTCAACGAGTGGAGGGCCAACTGTGATTTTTTCAAAGCTCAGATTTATTTCTAACTCAGTGGCAGAGTCCAGCATCTTGCCAAGAGGACCAGACCATCTATTGTTTGAAAGAGTCTTGCCATCCAGCTCCTGGATCAGATGTCTGAGTGGCAACTCGTTGGTGTGGAGGTCACAAACAATCCAGACCAGCTTCCTCCCAATCTTCCTCTCTATCCACTGTATGACCCCCCCCTTGCCACCCTGTGTTCGTGTTTGTGCTGTCCCCTCCAATGGCCTGCAGAATGGTCCTGCGTTCCTCTCTGAGCCAGTTCTAATGTTATCTGCCTATATCTCAGCTGGTTTCCTGATGTCATCTTTCTCTGGAGTGAAATGCCACAAATACTTCCCTCCTGGTTCACTGCAGGAGTAGTGTTCACCTCCTTCACCATGGCAGGGAACAACTTGTCAGGGCTCCTCCAACTTTCATGAACACTTTGAGTGTCATCCCTTCTCCCATCAAAGAACAAACAATTGATTCCATTTTCCTCTTATCCTTATCAAACTCCTCTTCTAGGTTACTGACAAGTTTCTCTGAGCTCTCCTTACTTTGTTATGATCTATCGCAGGTGAACATCATCAGGTGTTATCAAACCTGCGTCAATCCAGGCAGCTGTTGCTATCTCTGCAGTTTCTCTGAGACCAGTGTGGTGTCGCATGCTGGCCAGAGCTATGCTCGGGATATCTTTCCTATTTCGAATCTTATGCCTGGAAGGTTTGGGATCATTATTTTCTGGGTTAGGGACAAAGTCACCATTCTCCTGGTCAGCACTCGGATCAGCAATGGGGAAGTCATTAAAGTCTGAATCAGCTTGACTCCAATCATCGGCCTTTTTTACCTCACCCTGGGCCTTCTCAAGTCTCTTTTCCTCGGCAACTCTTCTCCTCTTCTGACTCTCTGTGGCAGCCTCCTGTCTCTTGGACTCCGGAATATCTTGGCTAGAAATCATGAGAGCCCCTATACTGCCAGTCTTCTCTCTCTGTGCTTTGATAAATGCCAGTTCGATCACAGGAATCTTCAGTTCACGCTTGCAAATACAGGAGATGTGGGCCTCGGTTACAGTCACGATCGCATCCAAGCTCAGGACAAGAGAACAATTGGGCACTTACAGAAGCTAATTATGTCAAATAACTGGTCAAGTTGCTTGGCAAAGCTGTCCTTAACTGCAAGTTTTCCTCTCCCAAGAGAGATATCTCTTGCCTTTTCCCAACTGGCTAGCAGTCTCTCACTAATCTTCTTCTGACTTGTTATGACTGGAGGCTTGAACTGAGCGTTAGCCAGAGTGTACTGTGCCAAGACAGCTTTGGTCATATCACTGGCAATGTCTTTGTTTGTGTAAGTTCTTTGGTTCTGTTCACTGATTTGCCTGATTAAAACACCGTATCTCAAAGCATCTCTCAATGTAGGCAACTCCGACTTCAGGAGCTCTCTCCCAGACCCAAGATAGTGACTGAGATGGCTGGATTTTTGGTTCCTTGTCCTGACACAAGCAGCCATCGCAAATATTATCAACTTATAAATGCATCAGAATCTGAAACAGAAAAAATATTGTTAGTTGGGTTGTTAAAGAATGAAGTCAGAAAGCAATGTTCACTATTTAATTGTAATGCACTAATGCAGCTGTACGTTAGATTTTCGATAAATTTCACGCTAAAATTTACCTAGCAAAAGGTTGCAAGATATTGAAACTGAAATTATATTCTGTTTATATACACTAAAATCTAACAAAAAAGTGATGGGCCATTAGTTTTAGCTGATCTTCCCTCCTATGACACACCCTACTAGGGTGTGTCAATTTAGGGGGTGAACTGGCTAAATTGAAAATCGAGTAATTTGGTAGCAATTTATTGTAGTCTTTAAGCATGCAAAACAATATTCTGGCATAAATTTTTTTATATAATAAGTCCTGCCTCCATCAAATGGATTTTTAAATGTACATATTTGTGAATTTATAACATAACCAGCGTTTGCACACATGTTACTGTTTCAAGTTTCAAATTATTATATTTTATTATCCGTAGTCTATTTGAAAGTAACCAATGCCTTCATACTCTCTTTGCTTTGGTTTCTTGTCATCAGTAGTCTGCTTGCTATTTGTGCTTTGATGTAACCTTCTCGCCTCTCGTGGCTGTAAACATGGCCCGCTGCTTCTGTGACCATTTTCACACATCTCTCCACACTTTGAGTGTGGGAAGGCCACTTCGGCACCTGCATTGGAGTCTCTTTAAGGTTTCTCAATTCTTGGCTAGTTAGACTTGTTGTCAATGGTGGCTCTAAGACTTCCAAACTCAAGTCAACCAATTCTGACAATTTGGTGGCATTGACGTTTATTGGGGGAACTTTTCTTGAATGAAACGAACAGTCTCCCAACTGGTCGTCATCTATTAGCGTTCCTCTAATCTTTAGAATGACTTCTACAGCCTCGGTTCGGAGATTGGTACATTGACTGCAAAGCATTGCTTGCAAAACTGCTTCTGATCGAGCATACCAAGCGGACCTTCTTGCCACAGGTAACACGATGTCCCTCACTACCTTCCTCTGTGTTCTTACTAGCTGCAATTGAAACAAAAGGTGATTGGGCCCATCCACCCACATAGGATTAAGTTTCACACTAAACCACTGGGGAAGATAAACTCCAATAATAAATTCAACAATTAACCTCAAATTCTTCAGCACTTTGCCCTTCAATTCGTGTTTGGAAATCCAAATCCTGCAGAAACGAAGAGCTGTAGTTAACCAACGGCTGTGACTGACAGGTCCAATCTCCAAGAGAGCCAATGACTGAGGCATTTCTCCTGATCTTATTGCTTGGGCAATACGATAAGCATAGGATTGATCTGTGCTGAGATCTTTGATGACTCCTTCAGACAACGCCGGAAGGGGAGGGCCAACTTCGACCTTTGGAAAGGTTGTATTTATTTCTAGTTGTGTTGCTTCATCCAGCATGATGCCAAGGGGACCTGACCACTTGTTGTTGCTCTTTGTAGGACCATCAAGTTCCTGGATGAGATGACGAAGAGGTAGCTCGCCTGTATGTAAATCACATACAATCCAAACAAGTCTTCTTCCTAGTTTTTTCTCTAAATGCGTCATTACACCCCCCTGCCATCCGGTGTTCACTGCAGTTGAATCTCCACCAACAGCCTGCAGTGAACTGCCAAGTCCTCTCTCCTGAACCCAACATAAAATATGATCAGCAATGACCTCTGCATGTTTCTTCCCTTCTACTTCAGTTTCGGGAGCAAAGTGAAACAAAAACCGACCACCAGGCTCAGAACAGACAGAGTAGTGTTTGTATGTATATTATGTATGCTGGATTATGTATTATGTATGTATATTATGTATGTGCTCCATTTATATTTATTCAGCTAGCTAGCAGCGTGTGGCAATGTTGTTACCATATCCCACACGCTTAATTAATGTGCCTGGCGACGTATGGAAGCTGCTAATGTATCACTTGCCATACGTCGTCTATGGTAGTTGACCAGGACCTTAGCTAGGGAGCAGTGCTACCCACCTCTGTGTACATACTCTTATCCAGTAAACCGAACCTACAAAACTATACAGGTGTTTGTGTTCTCTCCTGTATATAGAACTTATTACCCAGAACATCTAACATGGCGCAGTGCGTAGTTTTACTGGATTATTACGAGTGATTAGTGCAAGTTTGTGGAAAGCCGGCTGATGGACTCCCGCCTTGGGTCAACCCGCGTCATCCCTCGAAGAATTTCGCAACTTTGAGCAGTGTCAGTGACAGTGATTTTCTGTGAAGTGTTTAGTGCATTGTGTGTTTCGTGCCATTCATGTGTGACCTTGTTCGAACGGATTTCCAAGGTATACGGCATGTTCTGGGCATTTGTGGGGTGTAGAGCTCAGCGCACCCTCCTCTGACCGTTTACAGAGAGCGACTGAGCTACTCCTATCTCCACCCCCCTCCCTCACAGCGCCGCCTCCACCCCCCCTCACAGCTGGGGCGAGACGCTCTGCCTGCCTGGGACACACACACATACATGTACTAACACTTGCTGACCGCGCGGCTTCATTATATATATTTTATATATATAACCTACTTATCTGTGTATTTAATTAAATTTTTGTCTGAAATCTTGTTGATACGACGGGCTGACCGGTCAACACTGATTTAAGACACAGTACACAGATAAAGTAGTTATGTCTCATGCCTTACGTAGCCGTGGACCCAGCGCCTGGATGAGTCAAGCGGATGATAGTCCCCCAGAGATGGATGACCAGGCCGGCCCAGCTCCCACAACATCGCGCAGCCCTTCACCTCAACATTCAGCGTTATCTCCAGAGATAATTGCCTTAATGAAGTTTATGAGAGATGAGAGACGCGAGGATGAAGCTCACAGACGTTTGGCGGATGAGCACAGAAGGCAAGCAGAGGCAGAACGAGACCACCAACGGAGAATGGAAGACAGTGCACGGTTTGAAGCCTTGATATCTCGCCTCACTGTTAACCAAGCCCCTGGCTCTAACACTGCCTCGGTACTGAATGGTTCAGATACCTCATCCATGCTTCCTTCACGCCCCCCAGCCCCACCTAAAGCAGCAGCTCAAACGCCGCCCATCTTGGAGCCTGATGTAAATTTCCAGACTTTTCGCGAATGGCGGCGGCGGTGGGCTGATTATGCTACAATGGTGGATCTCCAGAGTTTGTCACAGCCTAAACAACTCATCCAGCTGCGTATGTGCCTGTCCTTGGAAGTTCAGCGTGTCTTAGAACATACGTTGCAGGTACCCCCAACCTCTTCGCTGTCTGTAGAGGAGGTACTGGACGTTCTACAACGGCACATCAAAGGACAGCAGAATGAAGCTCTGCGCAGGAGGGAATTGTTTAGCTGCAGACAGATGGAGGGTGAGTCTTTTGACGCTTTTTATGTACGTCTTAAGAGAGCCTCGGAAGAGGTAGATATATGTTTAGGCCACCACCAGCAGTGCGAGGAGACCCAGTTGAAGCAGGTGATCCTGATGGGTGTTAAGGACGAGGAACTTGTCCAACGCCTCACCTCCCTCGACTCTTCCTCTTCTCTTCAGGATGTGTTGACGATATGTCGCTCCTATGAGGCTGCCAGGTGTGCCACCTCTGCCATCCGAGCTCCCCCTACAGCTGTACGCGCTGTTTCCCGGTACAAGAAGGACAAGAAGTCTGCTCCTACGCCTTCGCCCACCACGTCCACGCCCGGTTCATTTTGCAACAACTGTGGTAAGCAGCACGGAACACAGATATGTCCAGCTGCTGAGTCTACCTGCAACAGTTGTGACCGCATGGGCCACTGGTCGCTCACAGTGCGGTGCCCAGCTAAGTACGTACAGTGCAATGTGTGCGGTCGTCTGGGCCACTATGACAAGTGTTGCCCTACCCACGAACCCAAGGGACAGCGTCGGCGGAAGCTTCGGCGCCCTTCTACCAGTGAGGGCCGCCCACAGTCGCCAAATCAGAGGCACGACGACCCTGGACAAAGCCCGACCCATTTTAGGAGGGTGTACTCCTCGCATCCCAGGACCAAAGTCCCCCAGTACATCAGCGTCATCGTGACCTACGGCGGTGTGTCATCCCGTCTTCAGATGTTGCCCGACACCGGCGCTGATGCTACAGTCATCGGTCCCCAGCATTTGCGATGCTTGGGGCTCTCTCCAAGCGATCTAGGACCGCCTCCCGAGGACCTCTGCGTCATGGCAGATGGTTCACAGATGGCCCCAGCCCTGGGTTCACTCTATGCACATGTCACCTTTGGCAACAGGTCGTGTCAGGCCTGGATTGACGTGCATAATGGTGTCCCGACTCCCTTGCTGTCCTACAGACATTGTCAAGAGTTGGCCATCATCTCCCAGGACTTCCCCAACACCGATTCTCGAGGTAAATTACGCCAACAGGGTGCACGAAGGGAGCAGCAACTACCCTGCTGCCGCCCTACCCCTACCTCTGGCCAGTGACACCTCTCCTTCGGTAGTTGTCCCTGCTGCATCACGTCCCCACGCCTTGGCTCGCCTTCACGACAGTCACCGTGGAGCTGAGGCCACCAAACGACGTGCACGACAGACTGTGTTCCGGCCTGGCATCGACCCCGACATCTCCAATGCTGTCCAGGTGTGTAAGCCCCGCCACGTATTACAACCCAGCCAGCAGCAGGTACCCTTCATGAGTGACGACAACCCCACCCGCCCCTTTGAGTCTGTGTCGGCCGACTTTTTCTGTGTGTCAGGAAAGTCCTTCCTGGTTATCGTCGACCGTCTCTCTGGTTGGCCGGTTGTCATCAAGGGCGGTAATGACACGACGTCTGCCGCCACCATCAGCAAGTTCCGCCACTACTTCCGTGACGTGGGCGTTCCTGTACGCCTGCGAACCGACGGAGGGCCTCAGTTCACAAGCCGGGACTTTGCTGCGTTCCTTGACCGATGGGGAGTCCGGCATGTGTTGTCATCGCCCCATTACCCGCAGTCCAACGGCCACGCTGAGGCTGCTGTCAAATCTTTGAAGCACCTCATCCTTAAGGTGGCCCCTTTTGGGAATATTGACTGCGAGGCCTTCGACCGGGGTCTTCTTGAACTCCGCAACACACCTAACTACACCGGACGCTCCCCTGCCCAGGTTTTGTATGGACGCCCCCTTCGTTCTTGTGTCCCTGCTCACCCTCAATCCTTCTCCAAGGAGTGGCAGGCCAAGACAGAGGATTGTGATCGCCGAGCCGCCGAACGTGTTCAGGACGTCGTCGCCCGCTACAACGACCACGCCCGTTCTCTCCCCAGGTTGAGTGTCGGCACCCAAGTCCGTGTTCAGGACCCGACCTCCCTACGTTGGGACAAAGTAGGCGTAGTCATGGGTCTCGGCAGGTCACGGGACTACCAGGTGCGGTTACCCAGTGGTCGTGTGTGGTGGAGGAACCGCCGTTTTCTCCGCCCGTAACATGCCTTCTGCTGGCCCCGCCACCAGTGTTGAGTCCCATACCCTTCCCAGTGATGAAGTCCCTCGACGCTCAGAACGGATCCAGAAGAAAAGGTCCGCTCAAGACTTTGCTATGAGCGTATAGGGGGGAGGGAGGTGTATGTATATTATGTATGCTGGATTATGTATTATGTATGTATATTATGTATGTGCTCCATTTATATTTATTCAGCCTAGCTAGCAGCGTGTGGCAATGTTGTTACCATATCCCACATGCTTAATTATGTGCCTGGCGACGTATGGAAGCTGCTAATGTATCACTTGCCATAATGTCTATGGTAGTTGACTGGACCTTAGCTAGGAGCAGTGCTATCCACCTCTGTGTACATACTCTTATCCAGTAAACCGAACCTACAAAACTATACAGGTGTTTGTGTTCTCTCCTGTATATAGAACTTATTACCCAGAACATCTAACAGTGTTCTTCTTTGATGAGACCTGGAAACTTTCTGTTCACTCCCTCTACTTCTAGCAAAACTTTTGTGTCATCTATTCTTCCATCAAACAAAAGACAGGAGAGCCCTCCCTCGCTTAAATCTTTTTCATGCTGATCAGATATTTCCTTCATTATTTTTTCTTGTGCTCTTCTAATTTTATTATGATCTATCACCAAAGATACATCCTCTCGGCTGATGAGGCCTGCATCTATCCAAGCGGCAGTTGCAATTTCTGCAGCCTCACGAAGTCCAGCATGGTGGCGAATACTAGCTAAAGCAATGTTTGAAATATTTCTTGTGTTGTATTTCATTTTCTTTGGTAAAGGTTCAGATGGCTCTTTGGAACTATCATCTGATGTTGCTTCCTGTTCATCAGAAGAACTATCAAAGAAGTGATAAACATCTTGACACAGCTCTTCCTCTCTTTGGATGGCTTCTTCACTCTTCATTTTCTTCTTTTGTTCCCTCTCTCGGATTTGTTCTCTCTTCTTGGCATTAGCAATCTGCTTCTTTGTTTCTGAATAATCTATTGAACCCATTTGCATACTTCCTTGGCCTTCTGCCTTTGTCCTCTGTGCCTTTATAAATTCAAGCTCTAAAACAGGGATCTTCTTTTCACGAGGACAACCACAATCAATGTGGGAATTATTTTCTCTCTTACCTGAGTGAGAACAGTTGGATTCAGAACATAATTGTATGGAGCACTTGCAGGTCAAAATGTCAAACAGAGTATCAAGTGTGTGCAGAAATTCATTTTTCCTGGCCAAGTTTCCTTTACCAAGTGATGTTTCAACTGCTTTGTGCCATAATTTCGTTAGTTTTAGCTCAATAGTTCGACACTGATTAATCACAGGTGGTTTGAATAGTGCATTAGCTTTTGTCCATTGATGCAGAAGAGGGACTATCATGTCATTTATGAGTTCTTTATCTGTATAGTTCCTTCTGTCCTTTGCATTTTTTTCTCGAAGGAGTAACCCTAATCTTAGCATGTCTCTCACTGTTGGAAGTTCTGATACAGGAAGCTCCTTCCCTTTACCAACTAGCAGGCTCAAGTGGGTTGACAACTGACTTCTTGTCTTCAATTTTGACATCTTCACACTATCTGACAAATAGAAAAATATTTCAATGTTTCATAATTCAATTGTTGTTTCAAAAAATATCAATTTGTTTATCAAAAATGCTGTAACAGAAATAACATAATAATTTCTTAGAACATAATGTTTTATACAATGATATAAGTAACTGCGACAATCAATATGCCCTACTTACAATAATTAAAATGTAGAATTCGTCTGGTAGAGTAGGTGCAAGTGCAATGAGAGCAAACCACCGTCTATGATATCTAGAAGGAGAGTGAGCCGGGCGCCTTATCCTCACGCTTGGTACAAGTCAAAACAAGAATTAAACTGTCCCACACGGAGAGCCTGTTCATGTTCATGTTCTGACATGCATATTGTACACAAGCTATAGAACCATAAAATACTCCATAATCCATATGCTTACATGAGATTAGTTAATATCAAGTGAATAATTCTAATCAAGTCTCATTAATTTGTTGAAATACTGATATTTGAAACTTTAAGGTATAATTGATGTAGGTGAGGGTTATTTCAATTCATTTTTGTTTGCTAATCTCAAGTTTAGACATAAAGAGGCACAATATTTTGACTACCAAATTTGATTTTTAACATGTTGACAAAGTTGACACACCCTAGACTGTATAGCCTTGGGTAAAAGAACCTCTCTAGCCTGCCTTAAAACCTTCCTCTTCAACATTTACAATAGAACAATTATTCTTCTCGGCTCTTTGTTTCTGTAACTAGGTACACAATGAACATTTTCCTAAACACATGAACATTTATCTATCTTCTCCCTCACTTATTCTTTACCGTTTGTGAACATTTCTTTCGTCACGTTGAACACTGAATTTTGCCGATTCAGCATTTAGTCGGTCACTCTAAGACTTCACCTGAGCCCGAGCGAGCATTTTATTTACTGTCATCAGCATTTACTTGGCAACAATGTGAATACTGATTTATTCAACCTTGTTAACTTATATCTGGTAACACTGAGCACTGCGGAACACGATTATTTACTCATTAATTTTCAAATATATTTTCATTATTATCTGTGTGTGTGTGTGTGTGTGTGTGTGTGTGTGTGTGTGTGTGTTTTTATCTGGTACTACTGCTTTGTCTGGAATCTCTTACCACTTATCTGGCAATACTGTAAAACCTTGTATGTTTGTTTTTTTTACCTGGCCAACACTTACCTGTCAGTACTTTGAGCATTTATTTGTGTACACTGTTAGCGTTTATTTGTCAACACCGCGAGAATTTATTTACCTACTTTAGCGACTTTAACCTGTCAGTATAGTAAACATTAAGTTATCCACAGCATTTACTTGTCATTATTACCGGCATTTATTTGCATACGTGGACAACAGCATTTATCCTGCCAATATTATAATCATTTATTTGTATACGTCAGTGATATTTCTCTCTTAAAACTTGGAGCATTTATAAGTGACTCTTGTTACTGTATAAAGTAGTGTTACAGGTGACTCTTGATAACTGCATAAGGTCAAGTTACAGGTGATTCTTATTACTCTATACAGTACTTATGAATATACTAATTACCTATGTTTCCTACAACACTAAAACATTATCATTCATCTGCAACAATAAATCAAGTCATGAATAACTCGTAACTTCGATACAGCGGGAGTTTATTTAATGTATGTAATTATTCAGCTTCTGGCAGCGTGTATAAAGTTGCCAGTGATCGTCAGGAGAATGTATGGAATGTATGAAGCTTTTTAAGGATTTATCATGACTTTTACAAGCTTAGTCACATAAGTCAATGTATGTAAAGAGAGAAAACTATAGTCGTTATTTCTTGAGTCTGGTAGAGTAAATTATGTTATTATTTTCGTGGACATGCGAGACTCTTCTATTACACCATCCACCATAACATAACACTATCTACCATAACATAACACTATCTACCATAACATAACACTATCTACCATAACATAACACTATCTAACATAACATAACGCTATCTACCATAACATAACACTATCCACCATAACATAACACTATCTACCATAGCATAACACTATCTACCATAACATAACACTATCTACCATAACATAACACTATCTAACATAACATAACGCTATCTACCATAACATAACACTATCTACCATAACATAACACTATCTACCATAACATAACACTATCTACCATAACATAACGCTATCTACCATAACATAGCACTATCTACCATAACATAACGCTATCTACCATAACAAAACACTATCTACCATAACATAACACTATCTACCATAACATAACACTATCTACCATAACATACCACTAGCTACCATAACATAACACCATCTACCATAACATAACACTATCTACCATAACATAACACCATCTACCATAACATAACACTATCTACCATAACATAACGCTATCTACCATAACATAACACCATCTACCATAACATAACACCATCTACCATAACATAACACCATCTACCATAACATAACACTATCTACCATAACATAACACCATCTACCATAACATAACACTATCTACCATAACATAACACTATCTACCATAACATAACACTATCTACCATAACATAACACTATCTACCATAACATAACACCATCTACCATAACATAACACTATCTACCATAACATAACACTATCTACCATAACATAACACTATCTACCATAACATAACACTATCTACCATAACATAACACCATCTACCATAACATAACACCATCTACCATGACATAACACGATCTACCATAACATAACACTATCTACCATAACACCATAACACTATCTACCATAACATAACACCATCTACCATAACATAACACCTATCTTCCATAACATAACACTATCTACCATAACATAACACTATCTACCATAGCATAACACTATCTACCATAACATAACACGATCTACCATAACATAACACTAATTACCATAACATAACACTATCTACCATATCATAACACTATCTACCATAACATAACACGATCTACCATAACATAACACTATCTACCATAACACCATAAAATTATCTACCATACCATAACACTATCTACCATAACACCATAACACTCTCTACCATAACATAACACCATCTACCATAACATAACACCATCTACCATAACATAACACTATCTACCATAACATAACACTATCTACCATAGCATAACACTATCTACCATAACATAACACTATCTACCATAACATAACACGATCTACCATAACATAACACTATCTACCATAACACCTTAACACTATCTACCATAACATAACACTATCTACCATAACATAACACTAGCTACCATAACATAACACTATCTACCATAGCATAACACTATCTACCATAACATAACACTATCTACCATAACATAACACTATCTACCATAACATAACACTATCTACCATAACATAACACGATCTACCATAACATAACACTATCTACCATAACACCATAACATTATCTAATAACATAACACCATCTACCATAACATAACTCTATCTTCCATAACATAACACTATCTACCATAACATAACACTCTCTACCATAGCATAACACTATCTACCATAACATAACACTATCTACCATAACATAACACGATCTACCATAACATAAAACTATCTACCATAACACCATAACACTATCTCTACCATAACATAACACTATCTACCATAACATAACACTAGCTACCATAACATAACACTATCTACCATAGCATAACACTATCTACCATAACATAACACTATCTACCATAACATAACACTATCTACAATACCATAACACTATCTACCATAACATAACACCATCTACCATAACATAACACCATCTACCATAACATAACACTATCTACCATAACATAACACTATCTACCATAACATAACACCATCTACCATAACATAACAATATCTACCATAACATAACACCATCTACCATAACATAACACTATCTACCATAACATACCATTATCTACCATAACATAACACTATCGACTATAACATAAGACCATCTACCATAACATAACACTATCTACCATAACATAACACTATCTACCATAACATAACACCATCTACCATAACATAACACTATCTACCATAACATAACACGATCTACCATAACATAACACTATCTACCATAACACCAAAATATTATCTACCATAACATAACACTATCTACTATAACACCATAACACTATTTACCATAACATAACACCATCTACCATAACATAACACCATCTACCATAACATAACACTATCTACCATAAACTAACACTATCTACCATAGCATAACACTATCTACCATAACATAACACGATCTACCATAACATAACACAATCTACCATAACATAACACAATCTACCATAACATAACACTAACTACCATAACATAACACGATCTACCATAACATAACACCATCTACCATAACATAACACTATCTTCCATAACATAACACTATCTACCATAACATAACACTATCTACCATAGCATAACACTATCTACCATAACATAACACTAGCTACCATAACATAACACCATCTACCATAACATAACACTATCCACCATAAAATAACACTATCTACCATAATATAACACTATTCACCATAACATAACACTATCTACCATAACATAACACCATCTACCATAACATAACACTATCTTCCATAACATAACACTATCTACCATAACATAACACTATCTACCATAGAATAACACTATCTACCAAAACATAACAATATCTACCACACCATAACACTATCTACCATAACACCATAACACTATCTACCATAACATAACACCATCTACCATAACATAACACCATCTACCATAACATAACAGTATCTACCATAACATAACACTATCTACCATAACATAACACTATCTACCATAACATAACACTCTCTACCATAGCATAACACTATCTACCATAACATAACACTATCTACCATAACATAACACGATCTACCCTAACATAAAACTATCTACCATAACACCATAACACTATCTACCATAACATAACACTATCTACCATAACATAACACTAGCTACCAAAACATAACACCATCTACCATAACATAACACTATCCACCATAAAATAACACTATCTACCATAACATAACACTATCCACCATAACATAACACTATCAACCATAACATAACACTATCTACCATAACATAACACTATCTACCATAACATAACGCTATCTACTATAACATAGCACTATTTACCATAACATAACGCTATCTACCATAACATAACACTATCTACCATAACATAACACTATCTACCATAACATAACGCTATCTACCATAACATAGCACTATCTACCATAACATATTGCTATCTACCATAACATAACACTATCTACCATAACATAACACTATCTACCATAACATAACACTATCTACCCTAACATACCACTAGCTACCATAATATAACACCATCTACCATAACATAACACTATCTACCATAACATAACACAATCTACCATAACACCATAAAATTATCTACCATAACATAACACTATCTACCATAACACCATAACATTATCAAATAACATATCACCATCTACCATAACATAACACTATCTTCCATAACATAACACTATCTACCATAACATAACACTATCTATCATAACATAACACTATCTACCATAACATAACGCTATCTACCATAACATAGCACTATCTACCATAACAAAACACTATCTACCATAACATAACACTATCTACCATAACATAACACCATCTACCATAACATAACACTATCTACCATAACATAACGCTATCTACCATAACATAACACCATCTACCATAACATAACACAATCTACCATAACATAACACCATCTACCATAACATAACACTATCTACCATAACATAACACCATCTACCATAACATAACACCATCTACCATAACATAACACTATCTACCATAGTATAACACCATCTACCATAACATAACACTATCTACCATAACATAACACTATCTGCCATAAGATAACACTATCTACCATAACACAACACTATCTACCATAACATAACGCTATCTACCATAACATAGCACTATCTAACATAACATAACGCTATCTACCATAACAAAACACTATCTACCATAACATAACACTATCTACCATAACATAACACTATCTACCTTAACA
>NW_024716046.1:27500-50292 GCF_018991925.1 Homarus americanus | reverse complement strand
TCCGGACAAGAATTTTTGTCATTTTTGGCGAACCTGCAAAATGAAATTTTTCATAAGGTCGGACCTGTCGGTTTCGGCACTTTGGCAGGCTCGGCCAAGCATTTTTCGTAAGGTCTGGACGCCAGATTTTTCATTTTTTAGGCCCACTAAAAAAATGAAATTTTCGTGGAGTCGGACCTCTCGTTTCGACACTTTTGGCGAACCGGCCAAAAAGCAATTTTGTGGAGTCCGGATAAATTTTTCATTTTGGCGAACCAACAAATGAAATTTTCATGGAGTCCGGAACCTGTCGTTTCGGCTGCTCGGCAAAAAACGCATTTTTCGTAAGATCCGGACATGAATTTTGTCATTTTAGTAAACCGGCAGGCCAATTTTCATGGGTCGGATATGAATTTTGTAATTTTGGTAAACCATAAAATGAAATTTTTCGTAAGGTCCAGACCTGTTGTTCTGACACTTTTGGCAAAACAGCCAAAAGCATTTTTCGTAAAGGTCGGGACATGAATATTTTGATAAATTTTGGCAAACCCGCAAAAAAAAAAGTAAAATTTTCGTGGATTGGGGACCCTGTCGTTTCAACGCACAGCGAACCGGCAAAAAAGCAATTTTTGTATGGTCCGGACAAGAATTTTGTCATTTTGGCGACCCTGCAAAAATACCTGGGGAAATTTTCGTAGGGCCGGACGCAGATTTTTGTCATTTTGGCAAACCTGCAAAAATATGAAATTTTCTGGGTCTGGACCTGTCGTTTCAGCACTTTTGCGAAACCGGCCGCTTGTATTTTTCGTAATGTCGGACATGAATTTTGTCATTTTAGCGAACCCGCAAAAATAGAAATTTACCATAAGGTCCGGACCTGTCGTTCGGCACTTTTGGCGAAAACCGGCTAAGCTTATTTTCGTAAGATCTGGACGCAGATTGCCACCATTTTGGTGACCCCGCAAAAAATGAAATTTTCGTAAGGTCCGGACCTCTCGCGTTTCGACGCACAGCGAACCGGCCAAAAAAAGCAATTTTGTAAGGTCCGGACAGAATTTTTTCATTTATGGCGAACCAGCAAATGAAATTTTCATAAGGTCCAGACCTGTCGTTCAGCACTTTGGCTGGCTCCCGGCCAAAGCTTATTTTCGTGGAGTCCGGACGCGAATTTTTTGTCATTTTGGTAAACCGGCAATGAAATTTTTCGTAAGGTCGGACATGAATTTTTGTAATTTTGGTAAACCCGCAAATAGAAATTTCGTAAGGTCGGACCTGTTGTTCCGGCACTTGCAGCAGAAACGGCTTCAAAAAGCATTTTCGTAAGGTCCGGACATGGATATTGTCATTTTGGCAAACCCGCAAATGAAATTTTCGTAGGTCCAGACCTGTCGATTTCCAGCACTTTTGGTGAAACGGCCAAAAAGCATTTTCGTAAGGTCCGGACATGAATATTTGTCATTTTGGCAAACCCGCAAAAAGCCAGAAATTTCGTAAGATTGGGACCTGCATCGTTTCTCGGCACTTTGGCGAACCAGCCAAAAAAGTAATTTTGTATGGTCCGGACAAGAATTTTGTCATTTTTGGCGACCCTGCAAAAATGAAATTTTCGTAAGGGCCAGACGCAGATTTTGTCATTTTTTGGTAAACCCGCAAAAAATAGAAATTTTTCGTAAGGTCAGGACCTGTCGGTTCGGCACTTTTGGCGAACCAGCCAAAAGCACTTTTTTCGTGGATACAGACTTGAATTTTTTGTCATTTTGGCGAACTTCATAAAAACGAAATTTTCATAAGGTCGGGACCTGTCGTTTCCGGCACTTTTAGCGAAACCGGCCAAGCATTTTCATGCAGGTCAGACATGAATTGTGTCATTCTTGGGCCCGCAAAATGAAATTTTCGTAAGGTCCAGGACTCTCGGTTCCGACATGCAGCGAACCGGCCAAAAAAGCAATTTTTATGGGTCCGGACAAAATTTTTTATCATTTTGGCGAACCAGCAAAAAATGAAAGTACTGCCGGGTCAGGACCTGTCGTTTCGGCGCAACTGGCGAAACGGCCAAAAAGCATTTTTCGTAAGGTCCGGGTTTGCGTTTTTTCATTTTTGGCGAACCAGCAAAAATGAAATTTTCATAAATTCCAGGACCTGTCGTTCAGCACTTTTGGCGAAACCAGCCAGGACATTTTCGTAAGGTCCGGACATGAATTTTGTCATTTTTGGTAAACCAGCAAAGCCGAAATTTCATGGAATCGGACGCAGATTTTGTAATTTTGGTAAACCCGCAAAAAATAGAAATTTTCATGAATTCCGGACCTGTAGGTTCAAAATAACACGGCAGGCGACCAAAAAGCATTTTCGTAAGGTCTGGATTTGTATTTTTTTGGCAATTTTGGCGAACTCGCAAACAGGGGCCTGTGGGTCCGGACCTGTCGGTTAAAACTCTTTGGCGAACCGACCAAAAAATTTTTTCGTAAGGTCGGGACATGAATTTTATCATTTTAGGTGACCCGCAAAAAATAGAAATTTTCATGGAGTCCGGACCTGTCTATTCCATTGCTGGCAGACCTGCCAAGTAATTTGTAAGGTCAGGAGAAAATTTTTTTTTGTGTTTGGCAGAACTCCATAAAAAATAGAAATTTACTATAGATCAGGACCTGTGGATCCTTTACTTACAGCAGAGCCAGCCAAAAAGCATTTTCGTAAGGTCTGGACCCAGATTTGTATGTTTTGGCTGAACTCACGAAGCAAAAGAAATTTTCATGGGTCGGACCTGTCGTCCAGCACTTTTGGCAGGCTCCGGCCAAAAAGCATTTTTTCATGGGTCCCGGGACATGGTACATCATTTTTGGTATTTACAAAATAGAAATTTTCCTCAGGTCTGGACACTGTCGTTTCAGCACTGGCAGAAACCGACCAAGCATTTTTCTGGCAGGTCCGGACCTGAATTTTTGCATTTTGGCGACCCGCAAAATGGGAAATTTTTCGTAGATCCGGACCTGTCGTTCGACCGCACAGAACCTGCCAAAAAAGTAATTTTTGTGAGTCGGACAAGAATTTTGTCATTTTGGCAGACACAAAAATAGAAAATTTTCTCAAGATCCGGACCTGTCGTTTCCATTGCACAGCAGCCTACCATAAAAGTAATTTTGTAAGGTCGGACAAAATTTTTTGTCATTTTTGCAGCGAACCTAAAAAATGGTACCATAAGGTCCGGACCTGTCGTTTGGCTTTTAAACCGACCAAACATTTCATGGGTCTGGACGATTTTTCATTTTTGGTGACCCTTAAAAATAGAAATTTACTGCAATAGATCCGGACCTCTCGTTTCGACACTTTGGCGAACCGGCCAAAAAGCAATTTTGTAGGTCGGATAAATTTTTTCATTTTTGGCCGAACCAGCAAAAATGGAAATTTTCATAAGGTCCGGACCTGTCGTTTCGGCACTTTAGCGGGGCTCGGCTTCAAAAAGCATTTTTCATAAGGTCCGGACATAGATTTTTGTCATTTTGGGTAAGCCGGCAAAATGAAATTTTCGTAAGACCGGATATAGTTTTTGTAATTTTTGAGTGACCACAAAACAAATTTTCATGGGTCCGGACCTGTTGTTCCGGCACTTTTGTGAAACGGCCAAAAAGCGTTTTTCGTAAAGTCGGGACATGAATATTTGTCATTTTGTAGGCTTCCGCAAAAATGAAATTTTCGGAGTCAGGACCTGTCGTTTCGGCACTTACAGCGAACCGGCCAAAAAGCAATTTTATGCTCAGATCGGACGGGCTTTTGTCATTTTTAGCGACCCTGCAAAATGAAATTTTTCGTAAGGGCCGGACGCCAGATTTTGTCATTTTTGGCAACCTGCAAAATAGAAATTTTCGTAAGATCTGGACCTGTCGTTTCGGCACTTTTGCGAAACCGGCCAAAAACGTATTTTCATGTCGGACGCAGATTTTTGTCATTTTGGCAGACCCGCAAAAATGAAATTTTCCTGGAGTCGGACCTGTCTTCGGCACTTTGGCCAGAAACCGGCCAAAAGCATTTTTCGTAAAGGTCTGGACGTTTTTTCATTTTGGTGACCCGCAAAAATAGAAATTTTCGTAGATCGGACCTCTCGTTTGGCGAACCGGCCAAAAAAGCAATTTGTAAGGTCGGACAAATTTTCATTTATGGCGAACCAGCAAAATAAGAGAGTACCATAAGGTCGGACCTGTCGTTTATCAGCTTTGCACAGCGGGCTCAGCCAAGCTGCATTTTCGTAGGTCCGGACATGAATTTTATGTTTTGAGTAAACCGGTCAAAAAAGCAGTTTTCGTAAGGTCCGGACATGAATTTTTGTCATTTTTGGTACACCCGCAAAAAATGAAATTTTCGTAAGGTCTGGACCTGTCGTTCCGGCACTTTTGGCGAACCGGCCAAAAAAGCAATTTTTGTAAGGTCCGGACAAGAATTTTTGTCATTTTCGGCGAATCAGCAAAAAATGAAATTTTCATAAGGTCCGGACCTGTCGTTTCGGCACTTTTGGCGAAACCGGCCAAAAAAGCATTTTTCGTAAGGTCCGGACATGAATTTTTGTCATTTTTGGTAAACCGGCAAAAAATGAAATTTTCGTAAGGTCCGGACCTGTTTTGTTCTGAGACTTTATGAACCGGCCAAAAACCACCCCTTGTAAGGTCCGGATAAGAATTTTTGTCATTTTGGCGACCCGGCAAAATGAAATTTTCGTAAGGGCTGGATATGAATTTTGTCATTTTTGCAAAACCCGGCAAAAATGAATTTCGTAAGGTCCGGACTCAGGTTCCGGCACTTTTGGCGAACCGGCCAAAAAAGCAGTTTTCGTAAGGTCCGGACATGAATTTTTGTCATTTTTGGTACACCCGCAAAAAATGAAATTTTCGTAAGGTCTGGACCTGTCGTTCCGGCACTTTTGGCGAACCGGCCAAAAAAGCAATTTTTGTAAGGTCCGGACAAGAATTTTTGTCATTTTTGGCGAATCCACAAAAAATGAAATTTTCATAAGGTCCGTACCTCTCGTTCCGACACTTTTGGCGAACCGGCCAAAAAAGCAATTTTTGTAAGGTCCGGACAAGAATTTTTGTCATTTTTGGCGAACCAGCAAAAAATGAAATTTTCATAAGGTCCGGACCTGTCGTTTCGGCACTTTTTGCGAAACCGGCCAAAAACGTATTTTTCGTAAGGTCTGGACATGAATTTTTGTCATTTTTGGTGACCCCGCAAAAATGAAATTTTCGTAAGGTCCGGACCTGTTGTTCCGGCACTTTTGGCGAAACGGCCAAAAAAGCATTTTTCGTAAGGTCCGGACATGAATATTTGTCATTTTTGGCAAACCCGCAAAAAATGAAATTTTTTATGGAGTCGGACATGAATTGCTGTAATTTTTTTGGTAAACCCATAAAATAGAAATTTTCGTAAGGTCCGGACCTGTAGTTCCGGCACTTTTAGCGAACCGGCCAAAAGCATTTTTCATGGGTCTGGATTTGTATTTTTGTCATTTTTGGCGAACTCATAAAAACAGGAAATTTTCGTAAGATCCGGACCTGTCGTTCCGGCTCTTTTGGCGAACCGACCAAAAATTTTCGTAAAGATCCGGGACGCTTGAATTTTGTCATTTTTTGATGACCCGCCAAAAAATAAGAAATTTTCTAAGGTCGGACCTGTCGTTCCACGACACTTTGGCGAACCTGCCAAAAAGTAATTTTATGGAGTCCGGAGAAGAATTTTGTCATTTGGCGAACCATAAAAAATGGGAAATTTTTCCTGGGTCGGACCTGGTTCGGCACTTTTGGCGAACCGGCCAAAAAAGCATTTTTCGTAAGGTCTGGACTTGAATTTGTGTCATTTTGGCGAACTCGCAAAAACGAAATTTTCGCAGGTCCGGACCTGTCATTATCGGCACGCACAGCGAAACGACCAAAAAGCATTTTCATAAGATTCGGACATGAATTTTTGTCATTTTTGGTGACCCATAAAAAATGAAATTTTCATAAGATCTGGACCTGTCGTTTCGGCACTTTTGGCCAGAAACCGACCAAGCATTTTTCGTAAGGTCCGGACGCATGGATTTTTAATGCATTTTGGCGACCCGCAAAAATGAAATTTCGTAAGGTCAGACCTGTCGTTCAGAGCACTTTTGCGAACCTGCCAAAAAAAGTAATTTTTGTAAGGTCGGACAAATTTTGCCATTTTGGCGAACCCGCAAAAATGAAATTTTTCTGGGTCCGGACCTGTCGTTTCCACATGCACAGCGAACCTGCCATAAAGAAATATTTTTGTAAGGTCCGGACAAAATTTTTTGTTATTTTGTGACCTAAAAAATGGAAATTTTCATAAGGTCTGGACCTGTCGTTTCGGCACTTTGTAGGCTCCGGCCAAAAGCATTTTGCGTAGGTCTGGACATGAATTTTTTCATTTTTGGTGACCCGCAAAAATGGGGAATTTTCAGGTCCGGACCTCTCGTTTCGGCACTTTTGGCGAACCGGCCAAAAGCAATTTTGTAAGGTCCGGATAAATTTTTCATTTTGGCGAACCAGCAAAAATAAATTTCCTGGAATCCGGACCTGTCGTTTTCGGCACAGCGAAACCGGCCAAAAACATTTTCGTAGGTCCGGACATGAATTTTGTCATTTTTGGTAAACCAGCAAAAATAGAATTTTCATCAGGTCGGGATATGAATTTTGTAATTTTTGGTAAACCCGCAAAATGAAAATTTTTCGTAAGGTCCGGACCTGTTGTTCCGGCACTTTTTAGCGAAACAGCCAAAAAGCATTTTTCGTAGGTCGGACATGAATATTTGTCATTTTGGCAAACCATAAAATGAAATTTTCGTAAGGTCAGGACCTGTCGTTTCGGCGCACAGCGAACCAGCCGCTTCAGGCCCACGTATGGTCCGGACAAAATTTTGTCATTTTGGCGACCCTGCAAATAGAGAATTTTCGTAAGGGCCGGACATGAATTTTTGTCATTTTGGCAAACCTGCAAAAATGAAAATTTTCCTGGGTCTGGACCTGTCGTTTCGGCACTTTTGCAGAAAACCGGCCAAAAACGTATTTTCGTAATGTCCGGACGCCAGATTTTTTACATCCATTTTTGGCGAACCGCAAAAAATTTTCATAAGGTCCGGACCTGTCGTTTCGGCACTTTTGGCGAAACCGGCCATGGCATTTTTCGTAAGGTCTGGACGCAAGATTTTTCATTTTTTGGTGACCCCTTAAAAATGAAATTTTCGTAAGGTCCGGACCTCTCGTTTCGACACTGGCGAACCGGCCAAAAAAGCAATTTTTAGGTCGGACAAAATTTTTTTCATTTATGGCGAACCAGCAAAAATGAAATTTTCGCAAGGTCGAGACCTGTCGTTTCGGCACTTTGGCGAAACCGGCCAAAAAAACATTTTCGTGGGTCAGGACCTGTCGTTTCGGCGCACTGGCGAACCGGCCAAAAAGCAATTTTGTATGGTCCGGACAAATTTTGTCATTTTGGCGAACCGGCCAAAAAAGCTATTTTTGTAAGGTCCGGACAAGAATTTTTTCATTTTTGGCGAACCAGCAAAAAATGAAATTTTCATAAGGTCCGGACCTGTCGTTTCGGCACTTTTGGCGAAACCGGCCAAAAAAGCATTTTTCGTAAGGTCCGGACATGAATTTTTGTCATTTTTGGTAAACCGGCAAAAATGAAATTTTCGTAAGGTCCGGACATGAATTTTTGTAATTTTTGGTAAACCCGCAAAAAATGAAATTTTCGTAAGGTCCGGACCTGTTGTTCCGGCACTTTTGGCGAAACAGCCAAAAAAGCATTTTTCGTAAGGTCCGGACATGAATATTTGTCATTTTTGGCAAACCCGCAAAAAATGAAATTTTCGTAAGGTCCGGACCTGTCGTTCCGGCACTTTTGATGAAACGGCCAAAAAAGCATTTTTCGTAATGTCCGGACATGAATATTTGTCATTTTTGGCAAACCCGCAAAAAATGAAATTTTCGTAAGGTCAGGACCTGTCGTTTCGGCACTTTTGGCGAACCGGCCAAAAAAGCAATTTTTGTATGGTCCGGACAAGAATTTTTGTCATTTTTGGCGACCCTGCAAAAAATGAAATTTTCGTAAGGGCCGGACATGAATTTTTGTCATTTTTGGTAAACCCGCAAAAAATGAAATTTTCGTAAGGTCAGGACCTGTCGTTCCGGCACTTTTGGCGAACCGGCCAAAAAAGCATTTTTCGTAAGGTCTGGACTTGAATTTTTGTCATTTTTGGCGAATTCGCAAAAAACGAAATTTTCATAAGGTCCGGACCTGTCGTTTCGGCACTTTTGGCGAAACCGGCCAAAAAAGCATTTTTCGTAAGGTCCGGACATGAATTTTTGTCATTTTTGGTGACCCCGCAAGAAATGAAATTTTCGTAAGGTCCGGACCTCTCGTTCCGACACTTTTGGCGAACCGGCCAAAAAAGCAATTTTTGTAAGGTCCAGACAAGAATTTTTGTCATTTTTGGCGAACCAGCAAAAAATGAAATTTTCATAAGGTCCGGACCTGTCGTTTCGGCACTTATGGCGAAACCGGCCAAAAAAGCATTTTTCGTAAGGTCCGGACATGAATTTTTGTCATTTTTGGTAAACCGGCAAAAATTAAATTTTCGTAAGGTCCGGACCTGTCGTTCCGGCAGTTTTTGCGAACCGATCAAAAAAGAATTTTTCGTAAGGTCCGGACATGAATTTTTGTCATTTTTGGCGACCCCGCAAAAAATGAAATTTTCGCAAGGTCCGGACCTGTCGTTCCGGCACTTTTGGCGAACCTGCCAAAAAAGCATTTTTCGTAAGGTCCGGACATGAATTTTTGTCATTTTGGGGAACCCGTAAAAAATGAAATTTTCATAAGGTCCGGACCTGTCGTTTCGGCAATTTTGGCGAACTGGCCAAAAAAGCATTTTTCGTAAGGTCCGGACATGAATTTTTGTCATTTTTGGCGACCCCGCAAAAAATGAAATTTTCGTAAGGTCCGGACCTGTTGTTCCGGCACTTTTGGCGAACCGGCCCAAAAAGCAATTTTTGTAATGTCCGAACAAGAGTTTTGTCATTTTTGGCGAACCCGCAAAAAATGAAATTTTCATAAGGTCCGGATCTGTCGTTTCGGCACTTTTGGCAAAACCGACCAAAAAAGCATTTTTCGTAAGGTCCGGACATGAATTTTTGTCATTTTTGGCGACCCCGCAAAAGCAATTTTGTAAGGTCCGACAAAATTTTGTCATTTTTGCTAACCAGCAAAAAATGAAATTTTTATAAGGTCCGGACCTGTCGTTTGGCACTTTGGCAAAACCGGCCAAAAAGCATTTTTCGTAAGGTCCGGACATGAATTTTTGTCTTTTTGGTAAACCCGCAAAAAAATGAATTTCGTAAGGTCCGGACCTGTTGTTCCGGCACTTGCAAATGGCCAAAAAACATTTTTCGTAAGGTCGGACATGAATATTTGTCATTTGCAAACCCGCAAAAATTAAATTTCATAAGGTCCGGCCTGTCGTGCCAGCACTTTAGCGAAACCGACCCAAAAAGATGTCCGGACATGAATTTTGTCATTTTGGTGACCCAAAATGAAATTTCGTGAGTCCGGACCTGTCGTTCCGACACTTGGCGAACCCAAAAAAGTAATTTTAAGGTCCGACAATTTTGTCATGGCGAACCCGCAAAAAAATTTCGTAAGGTCGGACCTGTCGTCCCGACACTTTTACGAACCTGCCAAAAAGTATTTTGTAAGGTCGGACAAGAATTTTTGTCATTTTTGGGGAACCTGCAAAAATGAAATTTTCATAAGGTCCGGACCTGTCGTTTGGCACTTTGGCAAACCGGCCAAAAAGCATTTTCGTGGTCTGGACATGAATTTTTGTCATTTTGGTGACCCCGCAAAAAAGCATTTTGTAAGGTCCGACAAAATTTTGTCATTTTGGCGAACACAGCAAAATGAAATTTTCATAAGGTCCGGACCTGTCGTTTCGGCACTGGCAAAACCGGCCAAAAAGCATTTCGTAAGGTCCGACCATGAATTTTTGTCATTTTTGCGACCCGCAAAAAGAAATTTTCGTAAGGGCCGAGTGTCTCGGGATTACCTGGGAGTGTCAGAGGTGTACCGGGAGTGTCAGAGGTGTACCGGGAGTGTCTGGGGTGTACCGGGAGTGTCAACAGTGCACCTAGGAGTGTCAGAGGTGTACCTGGGAGTGTCAGGGGTGTACCAGGGAGTGTCAGGGAATGTACCTGGGAGTGTCTGGGGTGTACCTGGGAGTGTCAGAGGTGTATCTGGGAGTGTCAGAGGTGTATTTGGGAGTGTCAGGGGTGTACCATGAAGTGTCTGAGGTGTACCTAGGAGTGTGGGAGGTGTACCTGGGAGTGTCAAAGGTGTACCTGGGAGTGTCAGGGGTGTACCTGGGAGCGTGAGAGGTGTACCTGGGAGTATCGGAGGTGTAACTAGGAGTGTCAGGGGGAACCAGGGAGTGTAAGAAGTGCACCTGGGAGTCTCAGCGGTGTGCCTGAGAGTGTCAGAGGTGTACCTGGGAGTGTCTGAGGTGTACCTGAGGTGTCTGAGGTGTACCTGGGAGTGTCAGAGGTGTACCTGGGAGTGTCAGATGTGTACCTGGGAGTATCGGAAGTGTACCAGGGAGTGTCAGGGGTGTACCTGGTAGTGCCAGGGTGTACCTGAGAGTGTCAGAGGTGTACCTGGGAGTGTCAGAGGTGTACCTGGGGTGTCAGATGTGTGACCTGGGAGTGTCAGAGGTGTACATGGGAGTGTCAGAGGTGTACCTGGAGGGTATCTGAGGTGTACCTGGGAGTGTCAGGGGTGTACCTGGGAGTGTCTGAGGTGTACCTGGGAGTGTCTGAGGTGTACCTAGGAGTGTCTGAGGTGTACCTGGGGTGTGTCTGAGGTGTACCTGGGGTGTCTGGAGGTGTACCTGGGAGTGTCTGAGGTGTACCTGGGGTGTCTGGGGTGTACCTGGGAGTGTCAGAGGTGTACCTGGGAGAGTCAAGGAGGTGTACCTGGGAGTGTCTGGGGTGTACCTGGGAGTGTCAGCAGTGCACCTAGGAGTGTCATAGGTGTACCTGGGAGTGTCAGGGGTGTACCAGGGAGTGTCAGAGGTGTACCTGGGAGTGTCTGGGGTGTACCTGGGAAGTGTCAGCAGTGTACATAGGAGTGTCAGAGGTGTATCTGGGAGTGTCAGAGTGTATCTGGGAGTGTCAGGGGTGTACCAGGGAGTGTCCTGAGATGTACCTAGGAGTGTGGGAGGTGTACCTGGGAGTGTCCAAGGTGTACCTGGGAGTGTCAGAGGTACCTGGGAGCGTGAGAGGTGTACCTGGGAGTATCGGAGGTGTAACTAGGAGTGTCAGATGTGTACCTGGGAGTGTCAAAGGTGTACCTGGGAGGTGTCAGTGGTGTACGTGGGAGTGTCAGAGGTGTATCTGGAGTGTCAGTGGTGTATCTGGGAGTGTCAAGAAGTGTACCTGGGAGTGTCAGTGGTGTACCTGGGAGTGTCAGAGAGGTGTACCTGGGAGTGTCAAGGGTGTACCTGGGAGTGTCAGGGGTGTACCTGGGAGTGTCAGGGGTGTACCTGGATGTGCCAGAGGTGTACCTGGGAGTGTCAGGGGTGTACCTGGATGTGTCAGAGGTGTACCTGGGAGTCAGTGGTGTATTTCGGAGTATAAGAGGTGCACCTGGGAGTGTCAGTGGTGTACCTGGGAGTGTCTGAGGTGTACCTGAGAGTGTCGGAGGTGTACCTGGGAGTGTCAGAGGTGTACCTGGTAGTGTCTGGGGTGTACCTCAGGTGTCTAAGGTGTACCTGGGGTGTCAGAGAAGTACCTGGGAGTGTCAGGGGTGTACCTGGGAGTGTCAGGGGTGTAACTGGGAGTGTTGGAAGTGTAGTGGGTGTCAGAGGTGTACCTGGGAGTGTCAGAGGTGTACCTGGGAGTGTCAGAGGTGTACCCGAGAGTGTCAGCGGTGTACCTGGGAGTGTTGGAGTCTGTACCTGGGTGTCAGTGGAGTACCTGGGAGTGTCAGAGATGTACCTCAGGTGTCCGGAGGTGTACATAGAGTGTCAGAGGTGTACCTGGCAGTGTCTGCGGTGTACCTGGGAGTGTCAGAGGTGAACCTGGGAGTGTCTGAGGGTGTACCTGAGGTGTCTGAGGTGTACATGGGAGTGTCTGAGGTGTACCTGGGGTGTCAGAGAAGTACCAGGGAGTGTCACAGGAGTACCTGGGAGTGTGAGAGGTGTGCCTGGGGTGTGAGAGGTGTGCCTGGGAGTGTGAGAGGTGTACCTTGGAGTGTCACAGGGTGTACCTGGGGTGTCAGAAGAGGTACCTGGGAGTGTCAGAGGTGTACCTGGGAGTGTCAGAGGGTGTACCTGGGAGTGTCTGAAGTGTACCTGGGAGCGTCTGAGGTGTACCTGGGAGTGTCAGGAGGCGTACCTGGGATTGTCAGGGTGTACCTGGGAGTGTCAGAGGTGTCCCTGGGAGTGTCAGAGAGGTGTACCAGGGAGTGTCAGAGGTGTACCTGGGAGTGTCAGAGGTGAACCAGGGAGTGTTAGGAGTACCTGGGAGTGTCAGATGTGTACCTGGGAGTATCGGAGGTGTCACCAGGGAGTGTCAGGGGGTGTACCTAGAGTGTCAGATGTGGCCTGGGGAGTGTCAGCGGTGTACATGGGAGTGTCAGGAGGTGTACTGGGGTATCTGAGGGGTACCTGAGAGTGTCAGGGGTGTTCCTGGGAGTGTCTGAGGTGTACCTGGAGTGTCTGAGGTGTACCTAGGAGTGTCTGAGGTGTACCTGGGGTGTGTCTGGAGGTGTACCTGGGAGTGTCTGAGGTGTACGGGAGTGTCTGAGGTGTACCTGGGAGTGTCACAGGGTGTACCTGGGAGTGGTGTGCGGGTGTCTGGGGTGTACCTGGGGTCAGGGTGTACCTGGGAGTGTCAAGTGTACCGGGGGTGTCTGGGGTGTGCCTAGGAGTGTCAGCAGTGCACCTGGAGTGTCAGAGTGTACCTGGGAGTGTCAGGGGTGTACAGGAATGTCAGAGGTGTACCAGGGAGTGTCAGAGGTGTACCTGGGAGTGTCAGGGTGTCCCAGGGAATGTCAGAGGTGTACCGGGAGTGTCAGAGGTGTACCTGGGAGTGTCTGGGGTACCTGGGAGGTCAGGGTGTACCAGGGAGTGTCTGAGGTGTACCAGGGAGTGTCAGAGGTGACCTGGGAGTGTCAGCAGTGCACCTAGGAGTGTCAGAGGTGTACCTGGGAGTGTCAGAGTGTACCTGGGAATGTCAGAGGTGTACCAGGGAGTGTCAGAGGTGTACCTGGGAGTGTCAGAGTGCACCTAGGAGTGTCAGAGGTGTACCTGGGAGTGTCCGGGGTGTACCTGGGAGTGTCAGAGGTGTACCTGGGAGTGTCTGGGTGTACCTGGGAGTGTCAGCAGTGTACCTAGGAGTGTCAGAGGTGTATCTGGGAGTGTCAGAGCTGTATCTGGGAGTGTCAAGGGGTGTACCAGGGTGTGTCCTGAGGTTACCTAGGAGTGTGGGAGGTGTACCTGGGGTGTCAAGGTGTACCTGGGAGTGTCAGAGGTGTACCTGGGGCGTGAGAGGTGTACCTGGGAGTATCGGAGGTGTAACTAGGAGTGTCTGAGGTTTACCTGGCAGTGTCAAAGGTGTACCGGGCAGTGTCAGAGGTGTACCTGGGGTGTCAGGGGTGTACCTGGGAGTGTCAGAAGTGTACCTGGGAGGTGTCAGGGGGTGTACCTGGAGTGTCAGAGGTGTACTGGGAGTGTCGGGGTGTACCCGGGAGTGTCAGGGGTGTACCTGGATGTGTCAGAGAGGTGTACCTGGGGTGTCAAGGGTGTACCTGGATGTGTCAGAGGTGTACCTGGGAGTGTCAGTGGTGTATTTCAGGTATAGAGGTGCACCTGGGAGTGTCAGTGGTGTACCTGGTAGTGTCTGGGGTGTACCTGGGAGTGTCTAGGGTGTACCTGGGGTGTCAGAGAGTACCTGGGGTGTCAGGGGTGTACCTGGGAGTGTCAGGGGTGTAACTGGGAGTGTTGGAAGTGTAAGTGGGTGTCAGAGGTGTACCTGGGAGTGTCAGAGGTGTACCTGGGTGTCAGAGGTGTACCTGAGAGTGTCAGCGGTGTACCTGGGAGTGTTAGAGTCTGTACCTGGGGTGTCGGAGGTGTACCTGGGGTGTGTCTGAGGTGTACGGGAGTGTCTGAGGTGTACCTGGGAGTGTCTGAGGTGTACCTGGGAGGTGTCTGGGGTGTACCTGGGAGTGTCAGAGGTGTACCTGGGGTGTCAGAGGTGTACCGGGGAGTGTCAGAGGTGTACCGGAGTGTCTGGGGGTGTACCGAGTGTCCAGGGTGTACCAGGGAGTGTCAGAGGTGTACCTGGGAGTGTCTGGGGTGTACCTGGGAGTGTAGGTGTACCTGGGAGTGTCTGGGGTAACCTGGGAGAGTCAGCAGTGTACATAGGATTGTCAGAGGTGTATCTGGGAGTGTAGAGGTGCACCTGGGAGTCTCAGCGGTGTGCCTGAGGTGTCAGAGGTGTACCTGGCAGTGTCTGCGGTGGAACTGGGAGTGTCAGAGGTGTACCTGGGAGTCTGCAGGTAGCCCTGAGAGTGTCTGAGGTGTACCGGAGTGTCTAGGGTGTACTGAGAGTGTCCTGAGATGTACCTGGAGTGTCTAAGGTGTACCTGGGAGTGTCGAGTACAGGGAGTGTCACAGGAGTACCTGGGGAGTGTAGAGGTGTGCCTGGGAGTGTGAGAGGTGTACCTGGGAGTGTCTGAGGTGTACCTGGGAGTGTCAGAAGAGTACCTGGGAGTGTCAGAGGTGTACCTGGGAGTGTCAGAGGTGTACCTGGGAGTGTCTGAAGTGTACCTGGGAGCGTCTGAGGTGTACCTGGGAGTCTCTGAGGTGTACCTGGGAGTGTCAGGGGAACCAGGGGTGTAGAGGTGCACCTGGGAGTCTCAGCGGTGTGCCTGAGAGTGTAAAGAGGTGTAACTGGGAATGTGGGGTACCGAGTGTCAGAGGTGTACCTGGGAGTGTCAGGGTGTACCTGGGAGTGTCAGAGGTGTACCTGGGAGTGTCAGAGGTGTACCAGGGAGTGTCAGAGGTGTACCAGGGAGGTGTCTGGGGTGTACCTAGGAGTGTCAGCAGTGCACCTAGGAGTGTCAGAGGTGTACCTGGGTGTCAGGGGGGTGTACAGGGGAGTGTCAGAGGTGTACCTGGGAGTGTCTGGGGGTGTACCTGGGAGTGTCAGCAGTGTACCTAGAGGTGTCAGAGGTGTATCTGGGAGTGTCAGAGCTGTATCTGGGAGTGTCAGGGGGTGTACCAGGGTGTGTCTGAGGTGTACCTAGGAGTGTGGGAGGTGTACCTGGGAGTGTCAAGGTGTACCTGGGAGTGTCAGAGGTGTACCTGGGAGCGTGAAGAGGTGTACCTGGGAGTATCGGAGGTGTAACTAGGAGTGTCTGAGGTTTACCTGGCAGTGTCCAAAGGTGTACCGGGCAGTGTCAGAGGTGTACCTGGGAGTGTCATGGGTGTACCTGGGGTGTCAGAAGTGGCCTGGGAGTGTCAGAAGTGTACCTGGGGTGTCAGAGGTGTACCTGGGAGTGTCAGGGGTGTACCTGGGAGTGTCAGGGGTGTACCTGGGAGTGTCAGAGGGTGTACCTGGGAGTGTCAGGGTGTACCTGGATGTGTCAGAGGTGTACCTGGGGTGTCAGTGGTGTATTTCAGAGTATAAGAGGTGCACCTGGGAGTGTCAGTCGTGTACCTGGTAGTGTCTGGGGTGTACCTGGGAGTGTCAGGGTGTACCTGGGAGTGTCAGAGAGTAGGGAGTGTCAGGGGTGTACCTGGGAGTGTCAGGGGTGTAACTGGGAGTGTTGGAAGTGGAAGTGGGTGTCAGAGGTGTACCTGGGAGTGTCAGAGGTGTACCTGGGAGTGTCAGAGGTGTACCTGAGAGTGTCAGCGGTGTACCTGGGAGTGTTAGAGTCTGTACCTGGGAGTGTCGGAGGTGTACGGGGTGTGTCTGAAGTGTACCTGGGGTGTCTGGAGTGTACCTGGGAGTGTCTGAGGTGTACCTGGGAGTGTCTGGGGTGGACCTGGGAGTGTCAGAGGTGTACCTGGGAGTGTCAAGGAGGTGTACCGGGGTGTCTGGGGTGTACCTGGGAGTGTCAGGGTGTACCAGGGAGTGTCAGGGGTGTACCAGGGAGTGTCAGAGGTGTACCTGGGAGTGTCTGGGGTGTACCTGGGAGTGTCTGGGGTGTACCTGGGAGTGTCAGCAGTGTACATAGGAGTGTCAGAGGTGTATCTGGGAGTGTAAGAGGTGCACCTGGGAGTCTCAGCGGTGTGCCTGAGAGTGTCAGAGGTGTACCTGGCAGTGTCTGCGGTGTACCTGGGAGTGTCAGAGGTGTACCTGGGAGTGTCAGAGGTGTACCGAGGTGTCTGAGGGGGTGTACCTGGGGTGTCTGAGGTGTACCTGGGAGTGTCTGAGGTGTACCTGGGAGTGTCTAAGGTGTACCTGGGAGTGTCAAGAAGTACCAGGGAGTGTCACAGGAGTACCTGGGAGTGTGGAGAGGTGTGCCTGGGAGTGTGAGAGGTGTACCTGGGAGTGTCTGAGGTGTACCTGGGAGTGTCAGAGGTACCTGGGAGTGTCAGAGGTGTACCTGGGGTGTCAGAGGTGTACCGGGAGTGTCTGAAGTGTACCTGGGAGCTGAGGTGTACCTGGGAGTCTCTGAGGTGTGTACCTGGGAGTGTCAGGGGGAACCAGGGAGTGTAAGAGGTGCACCTGGGGTCTCAGCGGTGTGCCTGAGAGTGTAGAGGTGTACCTGGGAATGTCGGAGGCGTACCTGGGATTGTCAGAGGTGTACCTGGGAGTGTCAGGGTGTTCCTGGGAGTGTCAGAGGTGTACCAGGGGAGTGTCAAGAGGTGTACCTGGGAGTGTCAAGAGGTGAACCAGGGAGTGTCAGAGGTACCTGGGAGTGTCAGATGTGTACCTGGGAGTATCGGGGTGTACCAGGGAGTGTCAGGGGTTTACCTGGTAGTGTCAGAGGGGTACCTGAGAGTGTCAGAGGTGTACCTGGGAGTGTCAGAGGTGTGGGAGTGTCAGATGTGTACCTGGGAGTGTCAGAGGTGTACCTGGGGGGTTGGGGTTGGCGGGGTATCTGAGGTGTACCTGGGAGTGTCAGAGAGTGTACCTAGGGTGTCTGAGGTGTACCTGGGGTGTGTCTGAGGTGTACCTGGGGAGTGTCTGAGGTGTACCTGGGAGTGTCTGAGGTGTACCTGGGAGTGTCTGAGGTGTACCTGGGGTGTCTGAGGTGTACCTGGGGTGTCAGAGGTGTACCTGGGGGTGTCAGAGTGTACCTGGGAGTATCGGAGGTGTACCAGGGAGTGTCAGGGGTGTACCTGGTAGTGTCAGAGGTGTACCTGAGGTGTCAGATGTGTACCTGGGAGTGTCAGAGGTGTACATGGGGTGTCAGAGGTGTACATGGGAGTGTCGAGAGGTGTACCTGGGGGTATCTGAGGTGTACCTGGGAGTGTCTGAGGTGTACCTGGGAGTGTCTGAGGTGTACCTAGGAGTGTCTGAGGTGACCTGGGGTGTGTCTGAGGTGTACCTGGGGTGTCTGAGGTGTGTACCTGGGAGTGTCTGAGGTGTACCTGGGGTGTCAGGGGTGTACCTGGGAGTGTCAGAGGTGTACCTGGGAGTGTCAGAGGTGTACCTGGGAGTGTCTGGGGTGTACCTGGGAGTGTCAGCAGTGCACCTGGGAGTGTCAGAGGTGTACCTGGGAGTGTCAGGGGTGTACCAGGAGTGTCAGAGGTGTACCTGGGAGTGTCTGGGAGGTGTACCTGGGAAGTGTCAGCAGTGTACACTAGGAGTGTCAGAGGTGTACCTGGGAGTGTCAGAGGTGTACCTGGGAGTGTCGGGGTGTACCAGGGAGTGTCTGAGATGTACCTAGGAGTGTGGGAGGTGTACCTGGGAGTGTCAAGGTGTACCTGGGAGTGTCAGAGAGGTGTACCTGGCAGGCGTGAGAGGTTTACCTGGGAGTATCGGAGGTGTAACTAGGAGTGTCTGAGGTGTACCTGGCAGTGTCAAGGTGTACCTGGCAGTGTCGGATGTGTACCTGGGGTGTCAAGGTGTACCTGGGAGTGTCAGTGGTGTACCTGGGAGTGTCAGAGGTGTACCTGGGAGTGTCAGTGGGTGTACCTGGGAGTGTCAGAGGTGTACCTGGGAGTGTGAGAGAGGTGTACCTGGGAGTATCGGAGGTGTAACTAGGAGTGTCAGATGTGTACCTGGGAGTGTCAAAGGTGTACCTGGGAGTGTCAGTGGGTACCTGGGAGTGTCAGAGGTGTATCTGGGGTGTCAGTAGTGTACCTGGGAGTGTCAGTGAAGTGTACCTGGGAGTGTCAGAAGTGTACCTGGGAGTGTCAGAGGTGTGTACCTGGGAGTGTCCAGAGGTGTACCTGGGGTGTCAAGGGTACCTGGGAGTGTCAGGGGTGTACCTGGGAGTGTCAGGGGTGTACCTGGATGTGCCAGAGGTGTACCTGGGGTGTCAGGGGTGTACCTGGATGTGTCAGAGGTGTACCTGGGAGTGTCAGTGGTGTACCGGGTATAAGAGGTGCACCTGGGAGTGTCAGTGTGGTGTACCTGGGAGTGTCTGAGGTGTACCTGAGGTGTCGGAGGTGTACCTGGGAGTGTCAGAGGGTGTACCTGGTAGTGTCAGGGGTGTACCTAGGGTGTCTAGGAAGGTGTACCTGGGAGTGTCAGAGAAGTACCTGGGAGTGTCAGGGGTGTACCTGGGAGTGTCAGGGGTGTAACTGGGAGTGTTGGAAGTGTAAGTGGGTGTCAGAGGTGTACCTGGGAGTGTCAGAGGTGTACCTGGGAGTGTCAGAGGTGTACCGAGAGTGTCAGCGGTGGCCTGGGAGTGTTGGTCTGTACCTGGGAGTGTCAGTGGAGTGCAAGTGTCAGAGATGTACCTCGGGTGTCCGGAGGTGTACATGGAGTGTCAAGTGTACCTGGCAGTGTCTGAGGTGTACCTGGGAGTGTCAAGAGGTGAACCTGGGAGTGTCTGAGGTGTACCTGAGAGTGTCTGAGGTGTACATGGGAGTGTCTGAGGTGTACCTTGGAGTGTCAGAAAGTACCAGGAGTGTCAGAGGAGTACCTGGGAGTGTGAAGGTGTGCCTGGGAGTGTGAGAGGTGTGCCTGGGAGCCGAGAGGTGTACCTTGGAGTGTCTGAGGTGTACCTGGGAGTGTCAGAGGAGTACCTGGGAGTGTCAGAGGTGTACCTGGGAGTGTCAGAGGTGTACCTGGGAGTGTCTGAAGTGTACCTGGGAGGTGTCTGAGGGTGTACCTGGGAGTGTCAGAGAAGTACCAGGGAGTGTCACAGGAGTACCTGGGGTGTGAGAGGTGTGCCTAGGGTGTGAGGAGGTGTGCCTGGGAGGTGTGAGAGGTGGCACTGGGAGTGTCCAGGGTGTACCTGGGAGTGTCAGAGGAGTGACCTGGGAGTGTCAGAGGTGTACCTGGGGGTGTCAGAGGTGGCCTGGGAGTGTCTGGAGGTGGACCTGGGAGCGTCTGAGGGGTGTACCTGGGGTGTCGAGGCGTACCTGGGATTGTCAGAGGTGTACCTGGGATGTCCAAGAGGTGTCCCTGGGAGTGTCAGAGGTGTACCAGGGAGTGTCAGAGGTGTACTGGGGTGTCAGAGGTGAACCAGGAGTGTTAGGAGTACCTGGGAGTGTCAGATGTGTACCTGGGAGTATCGGAGGTGGTACCAGGGGGTGTCAGGGGTGTCTGGGATTGTCGGGGTTGTGGGCGGGTATAGGAGGTGTACTTGGGGTATCCAGAAGTGTACCTGAGAGTGTCAGGGGTGTACCTGGGAGGTGTATGGAGGTGTGTACCTGGGAGTGTCACGAGGTGTACCTAGGAGTGTCTAGAGGATGTACCTGGGGTGTGTCTGAGGTGTACCTGTGAGTGTCTGAGGTGTACCTGGGAGTGTCTGAGGTGTACCTGGGAGTGTCTGAGTGTACCTGGGAGTGTCTGGGGTGTACCTGGGAGTGTCAGAGGTGTACCGGGGAGTGTCTGGGGTGTACCCCAGGAGTGTCAGCAGTGCACCTAGGAGTGTCAGAGGTGTACCTGGGGTGTCAGGGGTGTACCTGGGAGTGTCTGGGGTGTACCTGGGGTGTCCAGAGAGGTGTACCTGGGAGTGTCAGAGGTGTACCTGGGAGTGTCTGGGGTACCTGGGAGTGTCAGCAGTGCACCTGGGAGTGTCATAGGTACCTGGGAGTGTCAGGGGTGGTACCAGGGAGTGTCAGAGGTGTACCTGGGAGTGTCTGGGGTGTACCTGGGGGTGTACCTGGGAGTGTCCTGAGGTGTACCTAGGAGTGTCTGAGGTGTACCTGGGGTGTGCTGGAGGTGTACCTGTGAGTGTCAGAGGTGTACCTGGGAGTGTCAGAGGTGTACCTGGGGTGTCTGAGGTGTACCTGGGAGTGTCTGGGGTGTACCTGGGGTTGGTGCGGAGTGTCGGGGTGTACCAGGAGTGTCAGAGTGCACCTGGAGTGTCAGAGGTGTACCTGGGAGTGTCAGCAGGTGTACCTAGGAGTGTCAGAGGTGTATCAGTGTCAGAGCTGTATCTGGGAGTGTCAGGGGTGTACCAGGGTGTGTCTGAGGTGTACCTAGGAGTGTGGAGGTGTACCTGGGAGTGTCAAAGGTGTACCTGGGAGTGTCAGAGGTGTACCTGGGAGCGTGAGAGGTGTACCTGGGAGTATCGGAGGTGTAACTAGGAGTGTCTGAGGTTTACCTGGCAGTGTCAAAGGTGTACCGGGCAGTGTCAGAGGTGTACCTGGGAGTATCAGGGGTGTACCTGGGAGTGTCAGAAGTGTACCTGGGAGTGTCAGGGGTGTACCTGGGAGTGTCAGAGGTGTACCTGGGAGTGTCAAGGGGTGTGCCTGGGAGTGTCAGGGGTGTACCTGGATGTGTCAGAGGTGTACCTAGGAGTGTCAGGGGTGTACCTGGATGTGTCAGAGGTGTACCTGGGAGTGTCAGTGGTGTATTTCGGAGTATAAGAGGTGCACCTGGGAGTGTCAGTGGTGTACCTGGTAGTGTCTGGGGTGTACCTGGGAGTGTCTAAGGTGTACCTGGGGTGTCAGAAATGCCTGGGAGTGTCAGGGGTGTACCTGGGAGTGTCCAGGGTGTAACTGGGAGTGTTGGAAGTGTAAGTGGGTGTCAGAGGTGTACCTGGGAGTGTCAGAGGTGTACCTGGGAGTGTCAGATGTGTACCCAGAGTGTCAGCGGTGTGCCTGGGGTGTTAGAGTCTGTACCTGGGAGTGTCAGTGGAGTACCTGGGAGTGTCCGGGTGTTGCAGGGGTGTGTCTGAGGTGTGCCTGGGAGTGTCTGAGGTGTACACTGGGGTGTCCTGGGGTGTACCTGTGTCTGGGGTGTACCTGGGAGTGTAGCAGTGTACATAGGAGTGTCAGAGGTGTATCTGGGGTGAGAGGTGCACCTGGGAGTCTCAGCGGTGTGCCTGAGAGTGTCAGAGGTGTACCTGGCAGTGTCTGCGGTGTACCTGGGAGTGTCAGAGGTGTACCTGGGAGTGTCAGAGGTGTACCTGGGAGTGTCTGAGGGTGTACCTGAGAGTGTCTGAGGTGTACCTGGGAGTGTCTGGGGTGTACCTGAGAGTGTCTGAGATGTACCTGGGAGTGTCTGGGGATGCCTGGGGTGTCAGAGAAGTACCAGGGAGTGTCACAGGAGTACCTGGGAGTGTGAGAGGTGTGCCTGGGGTGTGGAGGTGTACCTGGGAGTGTCTGAGGTGTACCTGGGGTGTCAGAGGAGTACCTGGGGTGTCAGAGGTGTACCTGGGAGTGTCAGAGGTGTGCAGGTGTCTGAAGTGTACCTGGGAGCGTCTGAGGTGCTGGGAGTCTCTGAGGTGTACCTGGGAGTGCAGGGGGAACCAGGGAGTGTAAGAGGTGCACCTGGGAGTCTCAGCGGTGTGCCTGAGAGTGTAAGAGGTGTACCTGGGAATGTCGGAGGCGTACCTGGGATTGTCAGAGGTGTACCTGGGAGTGTCAGAGGTGTCCTGGGAGTGTCAGAGGTGTACCAGGGAGTGTCAGAGGTGTACCTGGGAGTGTCAGAGGTGTACCTGGGGTGTCAGAGAGTAGGTGTCAGATGTGTACCTGGGAGTATCGGAGGTGTACCAGGGAGTGTCAGGGGTGTACCTGGTAGTGTCAGAGGTGTACCTGAGAGTGTCAGAGGTGTACCTGGGAGTGTCAGAGGTGTACCTGGGAGTGTCAGATGTGTGCCTGGGAGTGTCAGAGGTGTGCCTGGGGAGTGTCTGAGGTGTACCTGGAGTGTCTGGGGTGTACCTGGGGTGTCAGGGGTGTACCTGGGAGTGTCTGAGGTGTACCTGGGAGTGTCTGAGGTGTACCTAGGGTGTCTGAGGTGTACCTGGGGTGTGTCTGAGGTGTACCTGGGGTGCTCAGGGTACAGCCTGGGGAGTGTCTGGGGTGTACCTGGGAGTGTCAGAGGTGTGCCTGGGAGTGTCAGAGGTGTGCTGGGTGTCAGGAGTGTACCGGGGGTGTCTGGGGTGTACCTAGGAGTGTCAGCAGTGCACTGGGAGTGTCTGAGGTGTACCTGGGAGTGTCTGGTGTACCTGGGGTGTCTGGGGTGTACCTGGGGTGTCAGAGGTGTACCTGGGGTGTCAGAGGGTGTACCAGGGGTGTCTGGGGTGTGCCCAGAGGTGTCAGCAATGTACCTAGGAGTGTCAGAGGGTGTGCCTAGGGTGTCAGGGGTGTACCTGGGGTGTGAGTGCAAGTGTCAGGGGGTGTACCAGGGAGTGT
>NW_024716046.1:20000-22500 GCF_018991925.1 Homarus americanus | reverse complement strand
ATAATATATAGAGTTATCGGCACGACTTCCTGAATAATATATATAGTTATAGGCACGACTCCCTGAATAATATATATAGTTATAGGCACGACTCCCTGAATAAAATACAAATAATGATTATTTTATATATTCAGACACAATGGAATAAGGAAGAACTTAGTAGGGGTGGAAACTGTTACACACACACACACACACACACACACACATTGAATCCAGGATATTTGTATAGCAATAAAACCATATCTTTTTATTTCCCACACATGGCAAGTTTTATGTGAGGCGTCGTGATTCCGGCCAGCCTGGCGATGACCTACCTGACGAGGATCAACCTGACGAAGACCTACCTAACGAAGACCTACCTGACGAAGACCAACCTGACGAAGACCAACTATACGAAGGCCTACCTGACGAAAACTAACTATAAGAAGACCTATCTGACGAAAACCAACCTGATTAAGACCTACCTGACGAAGACCAATCTGACGAAGACCTACCTGACGAAGACCAATCTGACGAAGACCTACCTGACGAAGACCAATCTGACGAAGACCTACCTGACGAAGACCAATCTGACGAAGACCAACCTGACGACCTGACGAAGACTACCTGACGAAGACAACCTGACGAAGACCAATCCTGACGAGGACCAACCTGACGAAGACCTACCTGACGAAGACCTACCTGACGAAGACCAACCTGACGAAGACCTACGAGGCCTACCTGACGAAAACCTAACCTGACGAAGACCTACCTGACGAAGACCAATCTGACCTGACGAAGACCAATCTGATGAAGACCTACCTGACGAAGACCAATCTGACGAAGACCTACCTGACGAAGACCAATCTGACGAAGACCAACCTGACGAAGACCAACCTTACGAAGACCAACCTGACGAAGACCTACCTGACGAAGAACTACCTGACGAAGACCTACCTGACGAAGACCAATCTGACGAAGACCAACCTGACGAAGACCAACCTGACGAAGACCAACCTGACGAAGACCTACCTGACGAAGAACTACCTGACGAAGAACTACCTGACGAAGACCAACCTGACGAAGACCAACCTGACGAAGACCAACTTGACGAAGAACTACCTGACGAAGACCAACCTGACGAAGACCAACCTGACGAAGAACTACTTGGCGTCGACCTATACCTGATGACTACCTATCAAAAGAGGGTAGCGATAAAAACGTTGAGCATCACACTGCAATCAGAGAGGTGAACGAAATCGTAACTCGTCGTTTCCTGCATCACAGCTGATTGGCGGGGAGGGGAGTCAGTGTTGCCAGACGCCAGTATCAGGACACACTACCTTGATCCCTCACCCAACATCTCTCTCTCTCTCTCTACTTATCTATGTATACACCAGTCTATCTACTAGCTTATCTATCTATCTGTCTGTCTATCTATCTAGCTGCTGACAATATGTTGGTGTTTAGGTGCTGGCGGTAAGTTAGTACTAAATAACTGACATTATGTTTGTACAGGTCAATAGAAAGTTTAAATAGGCTAACAAATAATACCTACAAACTGACAAAACAGTATTTATACACGCTAACGAAAGTAATTACAGGGTTCATTTCACGGGCTCTACCTCATGATTACATTATAATTACACTCAGTGGAATAGGGCATCGTGTTTAAAGGGTTAAGCATCGTTCTCAAAGGACCGTTATGTCTCAAGGGGTTAAGCCATCGTACTCAAGGTATTAAACCATCGTAATCTAGGGTTTAAGTAATTGTACTCAAGAGGTTAAATCATCATTCTCAAAGGGTTAAGTCATCATTCTCAAAGGGTTAAGTCATCATTCTCAAAGGGTTAAGTCATCATTCTCAAAGGGTTAAGTCATCATTCTCAAGGGCCTACTTCATCATTCTCAAGGGCCTACTTCATCATTCTCAAAGGGATACGTTACATTCTCAAGGGGTTAAGTAATCGTACTCTCGGGATTATCTTCCTCAATAGACTATTTAACTATACTCAGGGGGTCGACACTTATTACAACGAGCTGTTAAATGCAATGTATAACACAACCCGAGGCAGAAAATACATCGCTGTTCATTCACAATATTCGCTCTATTTTTCCCCCTCAAGCCAAAAGGAAAAAAAAATAGGGAAAAAATATGACTTTAGGTACAAACTCCAATTTTCTCAATAATTACTGATGCCATGCGAGGGTAGTTTGATTCCTGTTGCATTTCACGATTACAGAACAAATTTTAAAGTTTCGTCACTGGGGGAAAATGTTCGGTGGGCAAATGTTAACATCCTGACAGCTTAGTTAATGTGTGTTGTGTATATCTGGATGTTGATAAGAACAAAAAAAACACAAATATATATATATATACTTTTTTTTATCTAAACCCACGAAGAAAAAATATATATTCAGGGTTTAACAAATAACAGGTTATAGGTCATTATTATCTCGATATGACACTAGACAGGATATGACTCGTTAAACCCTTGGTGTAAAATGATAATATCCTGTT
>NW_024716046.1:0-17500 GCF_018991925.1 Homarus americanus | reverse complement strand
ATTACCTTTAACTGGTGACAAGAGAACTCATTACTTAAGCCACGAGAGACTCCGTAAAGACGCACCTGAGTCTCCCTGAAACTATGACACAGAGATCACTAACTGAATGATGTCGAAATATTTCACTTCGGAATAAAAAATGATAAACGATGCATTGGGAATCAGTACCTAAGCTTAGTACAATCCTGACCCGAGACTAGATATCGTCAACGTCTTGTGAAGGTGTTAATTAAAGGTACATCTCAGGTGTGTTGTTATGTTTGGGGTTTTATAAGGCTCGATCCTATTCACACGACGGGGCTCCATTAAACCAGACACCATATCAAAAACCAACGTAAACATTACCACTCTGATCGACGTCGCTTACAAACTGTTTTCCCACGAAGTTCACAGAGCCAGTGGAAGCGTGGGGGTGAAGGTCGTAGCCACCAGTGTGATAAACTTCGTCTCTCTCTCTCTCTCTTTTTAACTTGCTTATTTCTTTTGTTTAGGAGTTTATCGTTCGGGAGTTTTCATTACATAGTTGAGGATTGAGTTGATTGTGGAGGTGGAGAGTGGGTGGGGGTGGAGAGTGGGTGGGGTGGTGGAGTGGGTGGGGGGTGGAGAGTGGGTGGAGAGTGGGTGGGGGTGGAGAGTGGGTGGGGTGGAGGTGGGGTGGGTGGGTGGGAGAGGGTGGGGGGTGGAGGTGGGTGGAGGGGTGGGGGTGGTGGAGTGGGAGGTGGGTGGGTGGGGAGTGGGTGGTGGTGGAGTGGGTGGGGGGTGGGTGGGGGGTGGAGAGTGGGTGGGGGTGTGGAGAGTGGGTGGTGGTGGAGGTGGGTGGACGGTGGTGGTGGTGGAGGTGGGTGGTGGTGGACAGTGGGTGGTGGTGGAGGTGGGTGGGGTGGAGAGTGGGTGGGGGTGGGGGTGGGTGGGTGGGTGGGGATGGAGAGTGGGTGGGGAGAGTGGGTGGTGGGTGGAGTGGGTGGGGGTGGGAGTGGGTGGGTGGGTGGAGGTGGGTGGGGTGGGAGGGTGGGGGGAGAGTGGGTGGGGATGGAGAGTGGGTGGTGGTGGAGAGTGGGTGGTGGTGGTGGGTGGTGGGTGGAGAGTGGGTGGGGGGTGGAAGTGGGTGGGGATGGAGAGTGGGTGGTGGTGGAGAGTGGGTGGTGGTGGAGAGTGGGTGGGGTGGAGAGTGGGTGGGGTGGAGGTGGGGTGGGGTGGAAAGTGGGTGGGGGTGGAAAGTTGGTGGTGGTGGAGAGTGGGTGGGGACGGAGAGTGGGTGGTGGAGAGTGGGTGGGGGATGGAGAGTGGGTGGAGGTGGAAAGTGGGTGGTGGTGGAGAGTGGGTGAGGGTGGAGGGTGAGTGAAGTGGGGTGATACAGGAGAATAAGTGAGTGAGGGAGCAGAGTCAGTCCTTCCCCTCACACACACACGCACACACACACCACTTGTCCCTCATAGAAATCACCGTGCAATAAATCTCTCATTTCTCTCGTGTGGCATAAACTCACACACTCTTAACCTTCCAGTTTTCCAGCAACTTTCTGCGCAGGGAACCTTTTGCCACGCCAGTCATTACTATCATGTTATTATGCGAATTATTACCGAGACGTCATCAATCAGTCGGCTATAATCCCCGGTGAATAAAACCCTCCTCACTCCCCCTGAAAAAAAGAGAGGGAAAAAAGAGAGGAAAAAGGAGGAAAAAAAGAGAGGAAATATTACCCCTTGAAAAAGCTATTAATCAGGGTTTAATTTACCAGTATAGATACGTGATCGAGTGTTTTTGTAAAATTCACTGGCCCCTCTCTCTCTCTCTCACTTTAAGACCAAACTAATCAACGATCTCATTAAGATTTTTCGTTCCCAATATTACTTTCTCATTTTACACAATAAACGTGATTCTCGCCGCCGCTGACCCCGCCCCCTGAGCTGCTTGCTACCAGCGCGTTAGGCCACATTATCACGCCACCCCCCAGGGAAAAAAACACGCCAACTCGTAAAAACATATGCGGTGTCAAAAGCAAACAAAAAACACAACACGAAACATGTAAAAACACGCATAAACACACATTAATCTGTATGTTCACTGTATGTTCCTTTACCTTTCTCTAATGAAGGCTTTTGTTAAACCACTAATGTATGTAATAAGTCATTTTGTCCAATGTATATTTTCAGCTTTCGGGCTGCAGAATTTTTTCAATAAACCGTTAATTATTATTATTATTATTATACATACTGTAACCGCCAATCAGACGGTTAGAGGATTTAGTGAAACTTGTGAGTTGGACTCAAACATTATAATTTGGTCAAACCTGTTGGATACAATTCCTTTTAGTATTTCACATAAAACATACATAGGCAATCACATAAATGTCTAATCCAATATATATTTACGTAACAATCATAACTATGTAATCAGTTTAATCTTAACACTTAACATGAGTACTTAAATTTCCATATTTTTATGTCGTTACAATGATAAACGATGCAATGGACACAGTCTACCTGTGTATACAATAAGTACCAGTTAAACTTACGTGTTGAAAGTCTCAAGAGAAACCAGGTTAGGTGTTGCCTCTGTGGTCTGGATAGCTACAGTGATACACCATGTCGCCTCCCCAACCCTCTCTCGATGGGTGAGGGCTGCTGAGTCAGGTGATTATACACAAACAAGCTCCCTTACTACCACCTCCTCCTGGGTCTCTCATCTTCAACCATCTCAACACTCTACATACTGTATACAGGTAGGCACACCCAATAAACATGACATGACTTACAGCCTAACATAGTGTTTGTTTATGTGTCATCCTACTCATTACTGCTTGCGGTAACACATACTTTTACTGCAAAAAAAAGAACCAAAAAAAAAAAAAAAAATAAAAACTGAAAAAAATAGTTTAAAAATACGCATAAAAAACCCGCCAAAACTACAAAAAAAAGCCAAAACTAAAAAAAAAAAAAAAGATAAATAAAAATAAAAAACAAAACCCCGCGCAAACTACAAAACAAATCTACAGCTGTAAATCACGCGGGAACTGTAATAAAAAGTTGGGTAATAGAATTGATTATGTTTGCGGTAGGTGGGCCTGTCACCCTCACCTGATCTGGGCCTTTCGTAACACGTGTATGGTCTAAGTCACTCCCTGTAACACTAAGTAACTCTATAACACGTGTGTGGTCTAAGTAGCTCCCTAGGGCACGTGTTATTGCCGTCAGACGTGCCAATGTCATCAGCTTTACGAGACAACTTTGACAAGTGTTGGAGTGTGTTGAAGAGTGTTGGAGTGTGTTGAGGAGTGTTGGAGTGTATTGAGGAATGTTTTGGAGTGTGTTGGGGAGTGTTGGAGTGTGTTGGGGAATGTTTTGGAGTGTGTTGAGGAGTGTTGGAGTGTGATGGGGAATGTTTTGGAGTGTGTTGAGGAGTGTTGGAGTGTATTGAGGAGTGTTGGAGTGTGTTGAGGAGTGTTGTAGTGTGTTGGGGAGTGTTGGGGAGTGCTAAAGAGTTTTGTAATTTCATCGTCATTATTATTATTGTTATTATTATTATTATTATTTTCATTATTGTGGTGGCTGTGTTGTGATGGTAGGTGGTTGTGTTCTGATAGTCACTGCCTGTGTTCTGATCTACCTGAGCTATTTTCCATTACCAACTCATTTTGTTCTGATTGACGAGTGTAATTTGGGCGTCATTGTGAGACTCTGATGACACAGTGTGGACATCAGTGTTAATTATTCCTGTGGTGTGTGTGTGTGTGTGTGTGTGTGGAGGTGTGGGAGGTGTATGTGTATGTGTGTGTGTGTGTGTGTGTGAGAGAGAGAGAGAGAGAGAGAGAGGTCAGGTCGGGGTGGCACCAGCATTATACAGCACCAGGTGTTCGGGATGACTCTCACACAGAAAATGAATGTCCCTGGATTTTTTTTATTACTTTTTATTTTATTTTTTTTTACCCCTTTCATTTTTTTTTATTCTCTGTCATTATCCCATAAAAATAAAGAAAATAAAAGAAAGAAAGAAAGAGGTGAACGATAAGGAAAGACACGAGGTTGTAAGGGATTTTTTTTATTTATAATCTAGAAAAAATCAAATAATTTTAGGTGGTTGTCTTTCCTTCCTGATGTTCACTTATCTCTTCACTTTCACCTTCATCCCTTCACTCTCTCCTAAACCCCTTCACTCTCCCTCAAACCCCTTCACTCTCTCCTAAACCCCTTCACTCTCCCCTAAACCCCTTCACTCTCCCTCAAACCCTACTCACTCATCCCTCCCCCTTCCTTCCTTAAACCCTCACTTTCACCTCATCCTTCCTCCCAACCCTTCACTCTCCTTAAACCCCTTCACTTTCACCTTCATCCCTTCACTCTCTCCTAAACCCCTTCACTCTCCCTTAAACCCTTCACTTTTTCATCCCTTCACTCTCTCCTAAACCCCTTCACTCTCCTCAAACCCTTCACTCTCTCCTAAAACCCCTTCACTTCCCTTAAACCCCTTCACTTTCACCTTCATCCCCTTCACTCTCTCCTAAACCCCTTCACTCTCCCTTAAACCTCTTCACTTCACCTTCATCCTTCACTCTCTCCCTAAACCCTTCACTCTCCCTTAAACCCCTTCACTTTCACCATCCCTTCACTCTCCTAAACCCTTCACTCTCTCAAACCCCTTCACTCTCCCCTAACCCTTCACTTCCCTCAAACCCCTTCACCTCTCCCTCAAACCCTTTCACTTCCCTCAAACCGCCTTCACTCTCCTAAACCCCTATCACTCTCAAACCCCTTCACTCCTCAAACCCCTTCACTCACCCCTAAACCTCACCACCCCTAAACCCTTCACTCTCCCTCAAACCCCTTCACTCACCCCTAAACCCCTTCATTCTCCCTCAAACCCCTTCACTCACCCCTAAAACCCTCACTCACCCCCAAGCCCCTTCACCTCAAACCCCTTCACTTCCCCTAGACCCTCACTTCAAACCCCTTCACTTCCCCTCAACCCCTTCACTCACCTCAAACCCTTCACTCTCTTCAAACCCTTCACTCACCCTAAACCCCTACCTCAAACCCCTTCACTCACCCCTAACACCTTCACTCTCCCTCTAGGCTCTACTCACTCTATCTCCTCCCTTCACCCCTTTACTCTATCTCACTTTCCTCACCCCTTTATCCTCTCTCACTCTCCCCCTTACCCCTTTACTCTCTCTTCATCCCTTTAATTCCCTCATTCTCCTCTCACCCCTTTACTCCATTCCTTCTTCTGTCTCCTCCATTTATTATTCCGGAAAAAATATTGTAGAAGAAAGTAAGAAATAGTTGACTCCTCGCGTCATTAAACTATTCACGAGACATCTGTAAATGTTGGGGCATCTCTGAGTAGCGTCGTTCTTATTGGTAGGGAGTTCTGGTGCGTTTCGTGTGTCAGTCAGTTGATTTGGGAGTGTTTCGTGTGTCAGTCAGTTGTGTTTCGTGTGTCAGTCAGTTGTGTTTCGTGTGGCAGTCAGCTGTGTTTCGTGTGGCAGTCAGTTGTGTTTCGTGTGTCAGTCAGCTGTGTTTCGTGTGGCAGTCAGTTGTGTTTCGTGTGTCAGTCGGCTGTGTTTCGCGCGTCAGTCAGCTGTTTCGGGAGTGTTTCGCGCGTCAGTCAGCTGTTTCGGGAGTGTTTCGTGTGGCAGTCAGTTGTTTCGGGAGTGTTTTGTGTAGCAGTCAGTTGTTTCTGGGAGTGTTTTTGTGTAACAGTCAGTTGTTTCGGGGTGTTTTGTGTGGCAGTCAGTTGTTTCGGGAGTGTTTTGTTGGCAACGGTCAGTTGTTTCGGGAGTGTTTTGTGTAGCAGTCAGTTGTTTCTGGGAGTGTTTCGTGTAACGATCAGTTGTTTTCGGGAGTGTTTCGTGTGTCAGTCAGCTGATTCGAAACACATAAGAGGACTCAAACTTTACTCCAATTTGTTTTTGACGAATTTTAAGTAATATCATTTGTTTTTCTTATCACGAACACGACTGACAGTTGATTTTAAATGACGGTAAGAAAGTGGATAGTTCTTCAGGTGGCAACTGGTCTTATTTACCCACAAAGGAACGGCAGGAGGAGAGAAAAACAATTACAAATATCATAGTTTATCCTAACCTTTGACCACAGATCACATGAAGGTTAGGTTAGGTTAGGTTTTATTTCGTTAGTGTTAAGGTGGTTAATTATAAGGTGAATTACAAGAGGGGTGGTTATTCTTCAGGTGATCAAAGACCAAGATACGTGTTAAGTTTAGTGACGTCATCAGCTAAACCGTCTAATTTAGGGATTCATTTGACACTTAAAGTCTTAAATTTGACCCAAAACGTTTAATTTTATCCCTAAATGATAAACAGGCGTCGTAAGTAAAAATAAATGACATACAATTAAAAAACTGAGAATGAAAATAAATAATTACATCTGGTTACCTTGGCGTGTCTCCTAACTTACATTAACTGGACAAGAAATGAAGGAAAATCACGCAATTGTATTTTATCGGAGGAAGAAGAAGAAGAAGAAGAAGAAGAAAAATAACGAATATAAGCAATAGAATTATTAATGGTATATATAATAGAAAAGAAGAACATATACACATTTAACACGACACAAACGCACATTCCCCCCCCCAACTTGACTAAAGAAAACGGGTCCCCAAATAGTCTCATTAATAAGGGATAACTTCTCTAATTATCCCACCGCCCGCTACTTCACGAGTGTAACACGAAGCAGGAACAGGTACAGTAAGTAGTATGTGAGTTAGGGATTGTATTGTTTATTTTTTCTTTTAAGGATAATAACTTAGAGCTATGTTAGGTTAGGTTAGGTTAGGTTAGGTTTGGTTTGGTTTGGTTAGGTTAGGTTAGATTCATCTCCCACGTTAAATACAACTCCAACTTATGTTATTAAATACCTGATGATTGGGGCAGGTATAGATGACGCGGATTAGCTATTCATGTGACTAGTGGAGGAGTATTCCGATTGGCTAGTCATATAATGGAGTTCTGTTACGTAAGTTGATCATTTATTCGGCTGTGTCAAACATCACCCTGACACGACATCATCAGCTGTTGTGTCACGTGACTTCATAGAGTGACATTAGCAGCAGAAAGACTGACACTGTTTGTTGACACTTTCTTCATATAAAGGAGAGCTGCTGTGCCACGCCCGAGGCTATAGCAATTCAGCTTTAGCAACGTACAGAGAGAGAGAGATGCAACATATTCTTGCCAGTTATATTTTCATCATGCTCTTGTTATCCCCACCCCCCCCTTTTTCCAGCACATCACTTTGCCAAAAAAATGATTGCAATCCATTCTTGCAACATATTCTTTTGGGAACCTGTCTTTACAATCCCATAATCTGACCTCTTTTTGCGATTTAACATTGCAAACTTCTCTTACAACTTAAACACACACACACACACACACACACACACACACACACACACACACACACACACAGCACACACACACAACACACACACACACACACACACACATACACACAACTGCCCCCTCCCCTGCACTCCATTTGTCTCGTAGTCGTCGCGGGGTGCAGCGGGTATTTGTACCTCTCTCACACCACCGCCAGGGCCTTGGACAAGTGGCAGGCGCTCCTCAGTGACAGTGAGAACCAAGAACTCGCCCAAGTATTTTTGGTAAAAGTTTTGGGGAGCTTCAATAGAACGTATGACGAGTCTTTTATGATCTAGGAAATAAAAGTTTCTTGACGGATTTGAGTATTTAAGTAAAATTCCTTAGTGGAAGGATTATTATTTTCTATTTCTCAACCTTAATGACTATTGTATCGACGTATGTTATTTTTACTCCCCATCCCACCCACTCCCCAAAAAGACCAAAATAAACTGAAAATCATACAATAATTTCAAAAGTTATTTAAACCCCTAAAAAATAATAATAAAAATCACTATCTTTGTAAAGCACAAATAACAACACACTCTAAAACGCCCCAAGAACACACACACACACACACACACACAGTGACGGATTTCGGTACAAATCTGATAAAAAGTGGCTGTTACAATACAGTTGAACGATCTTAATTAAGACTTCAGTTTCTTATGTCCTCGAACCTCAGCAGACTTTGATAAACACACACACACACACACACACACACACACACACACACACACACACACACACACACACAACAACAGGCTACTTCTTCCTTAAGTAACAAACTCCATATCAAGATAACACGTTCCACGGCCACTGAGATAACACGTTCCACGGCCACTGAGATAACACGTTCCATGGTCACTGAGATAACACGTTCCAGGTCACTAAGATAACACGTTCCATGGCCACTGAGATAACACGTTCCACGGCCACTGAGATAACACGTTCCATGGTCACTGAGATAACACGTTCCAGCCGAGATAACACGTTCCATCACAAGATAACACGTTCCAGCCACTGAGATAACACGTTCCACGGCCACTGAGATAACACGTTCATGGCCCGAGATAACGCTCCATGGCCACTGAGATAACACGCCCATGATACAAAAATAACAAGTTTCACGGCATTAACATCGGGCAGTATGGGCATTAATATCGGGCAGTATGGGTATTAATATAGGGCAGTATGGGCATTAATATCGGGCAGTATGGGTATTAATATAGGGCAGTATGGGCATTAATATCGGGCAGTATGGGTATTAATATAGGGCAGTATGGGCATTGATATCGGGCAATGGACATTGATATCGGGCAGTATGGGCATTGATATCGGGCAGTATGGGCATTGATATCGGGTAGAGTATAAACGACAAATTACACCAGGTAACAGTTTTCAACATACCGACCGATTTTGCAGCCTCTGTGTAGTGTTGGCCATGAGACTACAACTACCTCCCACAAACCAGGCTATAATAAGGGGATTTAACTCTTATTGGGAGGATTTTGGGCGGATTATCGGGATTATCACACCTGGTAGCGGGTATCAATTAGCGGTCATACAGGTAGCAGGATTAGTTCTCCAGGCTCAAAAAATCGTAAGTTTAAATTTTATTCCTTAAGTGAGTTTGAAAGATTACCTGGTGTGTGTTGTGTTGTTTTTTGTGTGTGTGTTGTTGTGTTAGTGTTATATCATCTTTATACTCCTGATCGGACCCTAAGACATAAACGAAAAACAGAGACTCCAAAATCCAGTATCGTGTCGACTATAAAACCCTGAACTATGACCTCTTAAACCACAACACAACACAAAGATGGCGGGGGTGAAAAACATAAATATTCCTATAAAAAAAAAAGTTGCTGTAACAAGATGCATCGGATTTTTCTCCCACAGCTTTGGGATAAAAATTGACTGAACAAATCTCTGGGAAGACGGAAATAAGTCTTGATATCGGGAAGGTATGGTATTGTAGTGGATTCCTCCCCTACAAGCACCGAACCTTCTCGAATTCCCCAGCCTACGCCTCCAACGCCGCCCACGGAGCGGGGGTCAACTATCTACCCACGCCTACCCCCGCCTTATAAGGCCTGACACCGCTGTGACCAGCCTCTCTTTTTCTACTCGGTGCCACCAGCAAGCAACACCTCCTCCTCCGCGCCAGCCTGGCGGTTGCCGTTCCCGCCAGCGACCTTGGCGTCCCTCAAGTCGCGTGTCCCTCCTCTGGGCACCCTCACCACCCAGCTCTCTCTACTCAGCTTATTACCATGCTACCTACCCAGCAACAAGCTGCATTGTACATCCAATACAATATGAATACAGTGAGCACATTGTGAGTTTCCTTTCTCCATCCCATCCTGAGTGTGAACCAATATCTCATACCCTACAAATGGTGACTCCGGAGATTCGCACTCACACAGGATGGAGGGAAAAACCGATCACTCTCCCAGTCTTCAAGCAACATGGAAGACTGGCACCCCACCAGAGGCAGCTCTCATCGGCCCTACAACTACTGTCTCTCTACACAGGTTAGACACCCTAGAGCAGCTCTGCTACTCTAAGCAGACAGCCGCTCTTCTCCTGCCCCAAGCACCACGTCCTGCCGACCCCAACACACCCGTTCTGCCTCAGACGCCGCCCCCCGGCAGCAGTACCCCTGCCGCTCCTACTTGGCAGGCCCCTGCTCCTGACGCGGACCCCACACACTCTTTCTCTCCCTCAGGTACCCCTGCTGTCCTGCACCCTGCTGCTGTCATGGACACTCTTCTAACGCAGCCCCTGCTCCTGACCCAGGCCCACACACCCCAGCAGGCGCATCTAGGACTCTGTACCTGTCAGGGCACAACATTCATCGCCTCCCACCCTCCTTCTCCCTCTTTCTCCCATCTGTTGCCCCCCCCCCAGCGGCTCATCCACGCCCTCGCCGTTATGTCCCACATGTGGCATGCACCGCCGTTCTGCCTCACATGTGGCACGCAACTCTGCCAACCTCCAGCCTCCCGCCGCGCCCGGAGGGGGTATTGTAATTATTCTCCCTACAAGCACCGAACCTTCTCAATTCCCCAGCCTACGCCTCTAGCGCTGCCCACGGAGCGGGGTCAACTATCTACCCACGCCTACCCCGCCTTATAAGGCCTGACACCGCCTGACCAGCCTCTCTTTTTCTACTCAGTGCCACCAGCAAACAACACCTCCTCCTCCGCGACAGCCTGGCGGTTGCCGTTCCCGCCAGCGACCTTGGCGTTCCTCAAACCGCGTCCTCCTCTGGGCACCCTCACCACCCGACTGTACATACATAAATAACATACAGGTACATTACTATACACAAGCATACATAAGTACATACATACATACTTATAGAAAGATAGAGAGCAGTGGTACGTCAGAGGATGTTGGCCCGTTATCCCTTGTCTCCAGCTGGCCACACTCCCAGGGCAGGAACACAAGTCTCACTTCCGACCATAACTGTAAGAAAATAATGATAACAGTTACGAAAAACAACAAAATGAAAAATGAATAAAAGGATAAATAATAATAGCAGTTGTAGTTGTAGAAGTAGTAAACCAGAGTTATCGATTAAGAATGAAGAAATATGCCGATTTTACGATACGAAATATTATTTTTATTTTATGGACAATTCAACTAAATAGATTTCCAATAGGCATTTACTGTAGCAGGCATTTTATGAGATATAATTTACTTATTCTTTTAAATGTTCACAGAAGAAATTGACGTATTTCTAATTAATTCCATTACTTATTTTTAATATCGCAGAGCATCCCCAAATTTTTAATGAACTCTGTGTAAGCTTCATCGTATTAATTGATTTCTGTTATTTAATTTCTTTATTTTTTAAGTGGTCTGTAAAAGGTGATTCAGCTTCGTTATAATATTAATTCTTTGATCTGTACAATTTTATTACATTTGAACATTATATTAATACTCGTTGTTATTGTTGTTTACACCTCCTCTCCCACCCTCACCACCCGCCTTCCTCTTCCATGATCACGAATTTTGTTTTGTCATTGTAATCACTATTTCTCCATTTCCCTCCCCCTCTTTCCCCACACACACACACACACGGGCACTAAACAGCGGATATCACCACCATTACAATCGCCGACACACAATATTAACACGCCAGCAGTTATCTCAATAGACCTCACCGACGGCAGTGCAATAGAGACTGGCTGGGTCTCTATTATTAATATCTTACAGCACACTCGTTCTGTAATACTCACACGGTCATACTCACATGATAATACTCACACGATAATACTCACAAGGTAACACTCACACGATAATACTCACAAGGTAACACTCACACGTTAATACTCACAAGGTAACACTCACACGTTAATACTCACACGGTAATACTCACAAGGTAACACTCACACGTTAATACCACGATAATACTCACAAGGTAACACTCACACGTTAATACTCACACGGTAATACTCACAAGGTAACACTCACACGGTAATACTCACACGATAATACTCAAGGTAACACTCACACGTTAATACTCACGATAATATCACAGGTAACACCACGTTAATACTCCACGGTAATACTACAAGGTAACACTACACGGTAATACTCACACGATAATACTCACAAGGTAACACTCACACGTTAATACTCACACGGTAATACTCACAAGGTAACACTCATACGGTAATACTCACACGATAATACTCACAAGGTAACACTCACACGATAATACTCACAAGGTAACACTCACACGTTAATACTCACACGATAATACTCACAAGGTAACACTCACACGTTAATACTCACACGTTAATACTCACACGATAATACTCACAAGGTAACACTCACACGTTAATACTCACATGATAACACTCACACGGTAATACTCACACGGTAATACTCACATGATAACACTCACACGGTAATACTCACACGGTAATACTCACATGATAACACTCACACGGTAATACTCACACAGTAATACCTACATAATATACTTAAACAGATAAAAGATAACTACAGAAATATACTCAAATAACATGTAACTAATATCTGTTCTAATATCAAGCTAGATCTCCAATATCTGGTATGGTAACTCTCTATTAATTCCTAACCTTCTATCTGTACTAACACCTGGGTAACACATGCTATAGTGTATATATATCAAAGTAATATGTGTGTGGTAATACCTGGGCGATCTTGTAGTGATATCAACTTTATATCTGGGAACTTAGATTTGAATTTTACTCTTCCTCTTCCTCCTCCTCCTCCTCCTCCTCTTCCTTCTTCCCCCTCCTCCTCGTGTGGTTGTATGAGAGACTGCTAGTTGCTGGCGTCTTGAATAATGTTAAAACTTGTACAGTCTTGGCGGCGTCTTGTGTCTCTCCCTCCTCCCCACCTGTTGTCTCCATCCCCACCTGTTGTCTCCTCCTACCCACCTGTTGTCTTCTCCTCTCCCCACTGTTGTCTTCATTCTCCCCACCTGTTGTCTCCATCCTCCCACCTGTTGTCTTCATCCTCCCCACCTGTTGTCTCCCCCTCCCCCCACCTGTTGTCTCCCCCTCCCCCACCTGTTGTCTTCTATCCCCACCTGTTGTCTCCATCCCCACCTGTTGTCTCCATCCCACCTGTTGTCTCCCTCCCCACCTGTTGTCTCCCTCCTCCCCACCTGTTGTCTCCATCCTCCCCACCTGTTGTCTCCATCCTCCCACCTGTTATCTCCTCCCTACTTGTTGTCTCCCTCCCCACCTGTTATCTCCTCCCCCACCTGTTGTCTCCATCCCACCTGTTGTCTCCCCTCCCCACCTGTTGTCTCCCCTCCTCCCCACCTGTTGTCCATCCCTCCCACCTGTTGTCTCCCTCCTCCCCACCTGTTGCCCCTCCTCCTCCCCACCTGTTGTCCCCCATCTCCCCACCTGTCTCCCCTCCCCACCTGTTGTCTCCATCCTCCCCACCTGTTGTCTCCCTCCCCCCACCTGTTGTCTCCATCCCACCTGTTGTCTCCCTCCCACTGTTGTCTCCTCCCCACCTGTTGTCTCCATCCTCCCCACCTGTTGTCTCCATCCCCACCTGTTGTCTCCCTCCCCACCTGTTGTCTCCATCCCCACCTGTTGTCTCCATCCCACCTGTTGTCTCCTCCCCACCTGTTGTCTCCCTCCTCCCCACCTGTTGTCTCCATCCTCCCCACCTGTTGTCTCCTCCTCCCCCACCTGTTGCCCCCTCCTCCCCCACCTGTTGTCTCCATCCTCCCCACCTGTTGTCTCCTCCCACCTGTTGTCTCCATCCTCCCCACCTGTTGTCTCCCTCCCACCTGTTGTCTCCATCCTCCCCACCTGTTGTCTCCATCCTCCCACCTGTTATCTCCCTCCTCACCTGTTATCTCCCTCCCACCTGTTGTCTCCATCCTCCCACCTGTTGTCTCCATCCTCCCACCTGTTGTCTCCATCCTCCCCACCTGTTGTCTCCATCCTCCCACCTGTTGTCTCCATCCTCCCCACCTCTTGTCTCCATCCTCCCCACCTGTTGTTCCATCCTCCCACCTCTTGTCTCCATCCTCCCACCTGTTGTTCCATCCTCCCCACCTGTTGTCTCCATCCTCCCACCTGTTGTCTCCATCCTCCCCACCCTGTTGTCTCCATCCTCCCCACCCTCTGTCTCCATCCTCCCACCCCCTCTGTCTCCATCCTCCCCCACCTTTGTCTCCATCCTCCCCACCTGTTGTCTCCTCCCCCACCTGTTGTCTCCCTCCCCCACCTGTTGTCTCCATCCTCCACCTGTTGTCTCCATCCCTCCCCCACCTGTTGTCTCCATCCTCCCCCTCACTGCTTGTCTCCATCCTCCCCACCTGTTCCATCCCCATCCTCCCCACCTGCTGGTTCCATCCTCCCCACCTGTTGTCTCCATCCCCCACCTCTTGTCTCCATCCTCCCCACCTGTTGTCTCCATCCTCCCCCACCTGTTGTCTCCCATCCTCCCCACCTGTTGTCTCCATCCTCCCACCTGTTGTCTCCATCCTCCCCACCTGTTGTCTCCATCCTCCCCACCTGTTGTCTCCATCCTCCCCACCTGTTGTCTCCCTCCCCACCTGTTGTCTCCCTCCCCACCTGTTGTCTCCCTCCCCCACCTGTTGTCTCCCTCCCCCACCTGTTGTCTCCCCTCCCACCTGTTGTTCCACTCTCCCCACCTGTTGTCTCCCTCCCCCACCTGTTGTCTCCATCCTCCCCCACCTGGTCTCCCTCCCCCACCTGTTGTCTCCATCCTCCCCACCTGTTGTCTCCATCCTCCCACCTGTTGTCTCCATCCTCCCCACCTGTTTTCCATCCTCCCACCGTTGTCTCCATCCTCCCCCACCTGTTGTCTCCATCCTCCCCGCCTGTTGTCTCCATCCTCCCCGCCTGTTGTCTCCATCCTCCCCGCCTGTTGTCTCCATCCTCCCCACCTGTTGTCTCCATCCTCCCCACCTGTTGTCTCCATCCTCCCCACCTGTTGTCTCCATCCTCCCCACCTGTTGTCTCCATCCTCCCCACCCCTTTCTCCCTCATCTGTGTTCATCCACCCCAACTATTTCTTATAAATTCTAACTTAACATCCACAAGAAAAAATTAACATTAACCCCAATTATATAAAAAAAAATCCCAAAATTATCACATCATTAATAAAATAAAAATAAAAATAAGGAAATAATAACTATTACTGTGGAAATATTTATTTACTGAGAAGTTTATTGTCACAGGAAAATTCTACCTTATACAGAGGAAAAAGTTTACCGGGGAAAGATTAATTAGTGCTTGTATGTGAAAAAAAATGGTGTTCTGGCGACTCCGGAAACAATTTAATTACATTACATGGCGTACATAACAAACAATGGTTTAAAAAGGTCATATTCAGTAGGGGTTCAAAGTTGGTACGATACTGTTATTGGAACCTCTGTGTGTGTGGGTGTGTGTGTGTGTGTGTGTGGGTGTGTGTGTGTGTGTGTGTGTGTGTGTGTGTGTTCGACGGTGGGTATGTATGTATGTGTGTGGAGGTATTCATTTTGTGTAGGGATTATGTATGTATGTATGTATGTATGTATGTATGTATGTAGAAGAGGATATATGTCTATGAATCTGCAATAAAGACAAAATATTAACCTGTGTCTATTAGCTTCCCCCCAAAACAAAGAACAAACCAAAAATAAACAACAATAATAAAACCCGCTAATTCTAAACCTCTGACATAACCCCTTGACTCACCCACTATACACGGCACCATACACCATACACTATCGTTGTGACAGTTAACAGAAGGGTGGAGGGGAGAAACGGGATCACGTGAAGAATAGACACCCCAGCTTATTTCACCTGATGATTAAATACCCTGATCCTACCTGGGGGTTGGGTTAGGTTAGGTTAGGTTAGGTTAGGTTAGGTTAGGTTAGGTTAGGTTAGGTTAGGTTAGGTTAGGTTAGATTAGTGTTTATTCGTGAGCAAATTTTCTCATAAATAAATATAATAATTTAAGACTAAGAAAAATTCATGTGTACAGAGAGAGAGAGAGAGAGAGAGAGAGAGAGAGAGAGAGAGAGAGAGAGAGAGAGAGGATGCACTGCTCTTCTCCCACAGACCAACTGTGAATGGTGAAAGTATTTTAACATTTTAACCAACACTCTAGCAAATATATTACATTACTCGTTTTATGTTTTGGCCAAACCAGGATTTTATCAGTCCAGGATAATTTTGTTTTTCATGCGAATATTTTTATACAACTATACGACACTTTCCTAGCCAATGTACGATCATTTCTCTATATACGTACGATGATTTCTATTTAATTGTACGATAGTCTAAAATGTACGGTACTGTAATCTCAAGCGTACGATATTTTTTTTTCTATAAAGATGCGGTAATTTCTTAGTACACATACGATAATTAATTTATAAATACACGATAACTTCTCAAAATATACGATAATTCTTCTCAGTGTACAATAATAATTTAGCGATAGATATATGGTAGCTTCACGAGAGAGAGAGAGAGAGAGAGAGAGAGAGAGAGAGAGAGAGAGAGTTGCCTCTTTCTCCACTCGCCCTCAGCACACCGTCGTTACTTCCCCTGAGGTTTTCTTTCGTCTTTTTTTAACCTAGTAAGATCATCCTTTCCTGCAGAGTCATTCAGAGTTATGTGAAGGTCGTCTCTCACCAGCTCAAAAATTGTCGGCTAAGAGTAAACAGCAACATTATGTCGAGTATATTTTTAGGTTTAAGTTGAGAACACGTAATGATGACACATGATGTATAATGTATCGGTAAAGCCTCGCCTCTTTATCTAACTGTGTTTCTTAGGTATTCAAACAACCCCGACCCACCCACCTCCAACCTCCCTTCCTCTCCCTCTCTCCCTCTTCTTCCCTTTCTTCTTCCTTCCCATCCTCTCTTCCTCTCCCTCCCACACAAATAACACAACAGCGTAAAGGGGGGTGAGCTCTGAGGTTCAAAGGTAATTTGATATTTTTCTTTAGTCTATGTGTGTGTACAAGCGACGCTAATGTTGTATGCATGAGACCAAATGTCACTTCGTGATGTCAGTCGTGAATTTGTAAACTCTAACAATATACGAATGACACACACACACACACCTTACTGTACAAATTGAAGGTACAGCCCAGTACAGTCCACGACACACATAAACTCAACAACGCAGCAACCATCCACAATACTGAATCATAAAACCACATTCGTCTTGTGGCTAAGAATAGGGACAGACCACTATACCTCTCTAGCACAGACTATATATTCCCCCGATGAGTTGTAACAGGAATGGTCCACAAACCTACTTTAGGGCTACTTTAGTACAGTATGTAAAGTATCAAGGGCTGGGAAAACAGGGTGTGGGCTTGAGTATAAGGAAGGAGATGACGTTAGTAGTAGGGGATGGTGTGTAGTGGTGATATTGTGGAGTATATGAACTAAGGAACGAGTGTCTGTGTTGGTGGAACGAGTGTTTGTGGACAGGAACGAGTGTCTGTATTGGTGAACGAGTGTCTGTATTGATGGAACGAGTGTCTGTGCTATAGTTCTTGCACAACTATGGCGTGATCACCGTCATAGGAAGAGCCAACACACGCATTGGGAGGGCAACCTTCTAC
>NW_024716045.1:0-7888 GCF_018991925.1 Homarus americanus | reverse complement strand
GGGGCGCGCCAGCACTACCTGAGGATGACTTCTTGGATCCTAGGTGGCGTCCTTTATGTGTCTTTTTACGACAACATTTGTCATAATGGCCCACACGACCACAAAGTCTACACTGAACTTTGCTAGCAGGGCACTTGACTGTATAAGCCCAGTGACCCTGGCGGTCGCAACTTCTGCACACGCTTTGAGCAGCTGGGTACTGGGAGGCATTATGCTGTCTCGCACAGCTGTTACACAAAACTGCTGCTGAAGGTGTAGCTGGAGGGTGAGGGGTGGGGTTACCTTGCTGCTTCTTACCCTTTCTGTAGGAAGACACTGCCCTCACCTGGTCAGGCTGTGAGCGTAAAGCTGAAGTCGCACACCTGGCGGCCTCGTACGCTCGACATTTCGTAACAACATCTTGAAGGGAGGAAGTGGGGTCGAGGGAAATGAGACGCTGAACTAGCTCTTCATCTCGGACACCCGTTAAGATAATTGTCTTAAGTTGTGTTTCTTCACAGACTTGAGAATGTCCGGGACAAACATCAACTTCCTCTGAACACCTTTTGAGCCTTACAAAAAATGCGTCAAAAGATTCTCCATCAAGCTGCTTACATTGGAGGAGTTCTCTTCTTCTGAGTGCTTCGTTGCGCTGTCCCTTGACGTGTTCCTGCAACTTGTCGAGCACGGCCTCTACCGTCAGAGTTGTCGTAGGAGGCACTTGAAGTGTGTGCTCGAGAGTACGTTGTGTCTCTAAGGACAAGCACATACGAAGCTGTATCATTTGTTTCGGCTGTGATAAACTTGACAAGTCAACCATTGTTGCGTAGTCTTGCCAACGTCGACGCCATTCCCGAAACATCTGATAAGAAGCGTCAGACATCAGAGAGGGGGGCGTCTGTACTGCAGCCTTTTGAGGTGTTGTTCCGACTCTGGGAAATGAGGTACCAGTACCTCTAGTCGCATCAACATCAGTTGTAGCAGACGAATCTTGTACGGTAGAACGTTGTGGGGAGGCTAACAGAGAAATCAAAGCTTCAAATCTGGCTTGATCCTCCTGTCTTCTAAGGTCATCCTCACGTCTACGTATGTCTTCGAGTTCCCTGCGTGTTTGTTCCTCTTTGTGGCGTCGTCTTTCAGACTCTTTGTACCTAATTTCTTCCTCTTCTCTCCTTGCAATATCGTCCCGGCGTCGAGAAGTTTCCATCCACTTTATCAGTTGAAGGAGATCTGTGGACGCATGTATCGCAGGAGAGCTGGCTCGCGATGAGCGAGGAGATTCTGTGGGTGATTCGGCACTGTCACTGTGGGGGGCGTGGGGCGTAATCGTGGGTGGGGAGATGTCTCCCACACTAAAACTCGTAACCCCATCGTCCAGGGTATCGTTATGATCCCTGTGAGACATGCCGACTGCTTCTGTACTCTATCTGTGCAAAAGATCGGGTCAGCCCCTCGTAATCTATGCACAGAATTACAGAAGTCTCAAGTAAGTCACCAGAAATATAAGGTGAATGCGTGTGTGTGTGTGTGTTTGGCGGGAGGGGAGAGACTTGGCGCGCTGCCAGACGTAGGAGCGAGTGGCCAGCGTCGCGTAGCTCCTCAGTCACCCTCAGACCAGAGACGGAGAGCACGTACTGTCGGGTCGCTCCCTTAGTCAGCTGACCGCAACTTGCACAGACAATTATGACTAAAATACACAGCACAACACTTCACAAAACACTTCACTTCACAGCACAGCACTGTACACAGCATAGCACTTCACAACACTGTAAGTCTAGAGGCTTGTAGTAGTCTTGCTGTCGGCTGAAGTGGAAGAGACGCCATAAACAGAGTCCGGGGGAAAGGCTTGGTCCACTGAATCTCACTGAGAAATAATCACTGCGCCATCTAGCGTATTGCCAGATACCCAAAGAATGTTCTATATTACTGAGGGTATATACAAACACTTTTGTTGTCTTTAAAAGTAGGTTCTATTCTCGTACGGGAGATATTATTACAGAGGACACAGGGAAAGCCTGTGGGCACACCACTAGGACTCGGTCTTAACTACTTCTACATCTATCTATGTATTACTACGCGCTGGCCTATACAGATGCCAGCATTCACAAGCTGAATACATAAAGTATAAATGTGATAATTTATATACATAATATGCTGCACAATAAATAGAATATTACATAGAATTAATACATGTTCTGTAATACTTTACTATACATAATTAATAATAGTAATATAACAATATACAGCTGAAGGTACTACTTTGTGTCCATATATATATATACTGTTACATTGATAAAAGCTTGTAGTATATTTCGATTCATGGTTACCCTTTGATTCTACAATTTCTCTTGCTTCCTAATTTCTGTTTATAATTTGCCTTTGTTAGGTTCTGATAGTACCCAAGCAAGTGATTTTCTTTAACTTTTCTATATAATTCTTTCTTTTTCCCTAGAAGATCTAAGAGTCTATTATTCATCCATTTTTGTTGGTTCCGTATCGATCTGAATTTTCTTTTAGGGATGTGTTTATTTTGGGCATTATTGATTGTCGCAATAAATTGTTCATAAGTAGCTGCTAAATTAAATTCGGGGTTATCCCGTCCTAAGTTGACAGTTTCCGGAGGTGTGGGGGGGATTAATCTTTTGACCATAGGGTCATCCCTTAGGTCTCTCCTTATGCTACCGTAATTAGCATTCCTAAAATCCGGGATCAAGGCCGAATTTTCCTTCTTCCTGCCATCCCATATTATATTAAAATATATGGCTTTATGATCACTGTTTCCTAGTTCATCTCCAATCCCAACATCTTTTACTAGATTTTCATTATTACTGAGAACTAAATCGAGGATATTATTTCCTCTAGTGGGCAAGTTTATAAATTTATATATAAAACTATCCTGTACTACTTCTATAAAATCTTCAGATTCATTATCGCTAAGTTGATTTTTCCAATCTATGCCTGAAAAGTTGAAATCGCCTAAAATACATACATTGTTTCTATCAGATGCCTTCTTTATTTCCTCCCATAGCAATTTACCATCGTTCCTACTCAAATTAGGTAGTCTATATATAACACCAATGACTACGGATTCACTGCCCTCACCAATCTCTACCCAAATACTTTCATTGTCGCTATTTGTTTTAATGTTTGATTTATTGTAGCCTTTTAATGACACCCTGATATACACTGCTACACCGCCACCTCTCCTTCCTACTCTGTCAAATTCTAAATAAGCTATATCCTGAATATGAAATTCTGCCAAAACAGCTTGCTGTTTTAATTATCCAAGCCTGTTATTGCAATTATATCTATGTTCTCTTTACTAACAATGGCCCTGAGCTGGTCCATTTTGTTACTAAGGCTTCTTTACCATTAGTATAATAAACACTCAATATATTCGCTTATCTGTTTTACATTTATTTACTTTGATGTTTGTTATTATGACTAACTATATTTTCAGCATTATTCACTTCTGTTTCACTACTTCCCCAGGACCTTGGTTGTTTTTTTATTCTATTTTCCATTCTCTACTGATGAAATCTCTGAGGATAATTTCCCCACGCCTAGGATGTTAGTTTTTTTTTTTATTAGTTGCCACACGACAAGCACCACGCGACAGTACAGGTAGTCGTTGCTATAAAATCGCTGTCATCACGAATGCCCAACCATTGTTTGCACAATGTTTTTCCAGTCGGCAATTTATAGCAATTGCCCTGGACAGCCATTCACGACCAACCCCTCTTCTAGACAAGACACCACATACTATCGGGATCCCTCCCCTATCTCTAATCTTCCCCAGCGCCTCCTTATACCTCTTGAAAAGTTCCTCACTCCTAACCTTACCTATGTCGTTTCCTCCCACACTAAGACACACTACTGGATTGGTACCCTCCCCTGACAAAACTCTGTCTAACCTCTCGGCTACATGCCCTATCCCAGCCCCAGGAAAACATACCCTAGTCCTACGTTTCCTATCTCTCGCACAAAAAGCCCGATCCATAAACCTCACCTGGCTGAAGATTGTGAAGTGAGATGCAGTGAAGATTGTGAAGCGAGATGTAGTGAAGATTGTGAAATAAGATTATAAAGTAAACTGTAGTAATTGAGGTTAAACGAACGCCGGTTATTCTGTAGTGTATCCGTGTCTTGTTAACGTGGAACCAACATGGCGGTGGTTCTCAATATAGATACGTTATTTTGCCGGGAATTTCTGTCAAAACAAAATATGAATCAACCATATTTAGCCTAAATTAACCTAACGGCTTTATTATATATTCTAAGTTTTTTAAGTTGGATAGATCAGATCAGGTTAGGTTAAGTCAGGTTGGGTTAGGTTAGGTTAGTTTTGTTAATTTTGCCACTTAGAGGCTAGTTTATTGTGCCCCCCATACTCATCCTGTCAGCTGTAGCACAGAGAGATTACAAAGTGGTGTTAGATGAGGTAGGTGGTTAAGTTAAGTTTCAATAGGTTAGGTTAGATTATGTCAGGTTGGGCTAAGTTAGGTTAGGTAGGTAATAAGTAGATAGGTTATGTTAGGTAGGTGGGAAAGTTAGGTTTGATTAGGTTAGCTTATGTCAGACGGGGAGGTTAGGTTAGATTATGTCAGGTTAGGTTAGATTATGTCAGGTTAGGTCAGATTACGCCAGGTTAGGTTAGATTATGTCAGGTTAGGTTAGATTATGTCAGGTTAGGTTAGATTATGTCAGGTTAGGTTAGATTACGTCAGGTTAGGTTAGATTATGTCAGATTAGGTCAGATTACGTCAGGTTAGGTTAGATTATGTCAGGTTAGGTCAGATTACGTCAGGTTAGGTTAGATTATGTCAGGTTAGGTTAGATTATGTCAGGTTAGGTTAGATTATGTCAGGTTAGGTTAGATTATGTCAGGTTAGGTTAGATTATGTCAGGTTAGGTCAGATTACGTCAGGTTAGGTTAGATTATGTCAGGTTAGGTAAGTAGGTAGAGGTGGGTAAAAAAGGTTAGGTTAGGTCGGCAGGTTTTAGTGTAGGAGCTTAAGTAATCCCGTAATAATTTCATGTTAATTTTTGACACCATACATTATAATAATCCTTATAAACTATGTTAAGGAACTGTGGTGTCATTTTTTCTGAACGGTTTATTATAAGTTTTATGCCTTTAAAGAAGTTTTATTAAAGAGCGGCGTAATGAATCACAGATGTATTACCATTAAGTCCTAATTAACTTAAAACATGACTAATAACCTATGAACATGTAGTATTATATGATTACAATTTAACATAATATATCATGAATGCTGTTATAATATCATAAGTGTGTTACAAACATGGCTGCTCATATATGCCATCCTGTCTCTGGCAAAGAAGAGATTTAAGTAAGTAAAATTATTTGCTAAAGACAAATACTGGAAATTAAACATATACATATTACCATTATCTGAAAAGCTTAGAACCACCGTTTTATATTTATTAAAAGTTTGTAGTGTTATACATCATGTGTAAACAAGTCACAAGTTATTATTTACGACATTGCTTCAGTCCTCGTCATCAGAGTCTTCTGTGTACAACAGATTCCTTCACCTTGTTTAGGCATTTCTCATCATCTGCTTGACAGTTACACATCTCGGTGCATGTCATGCTATTCTTTCTGATTCTTTCTGTATGAACATGACAATGATCCACATTTCCTGACGCCACATCCACATTTAACAAGTTCTGTGATTGTTTCTGGAGCTGGTGGTTGGTCTGATATTACTAGTATGAAACAGTCATTGTCAATCTTCCAGCCATGCTCTAATTGTGAAAGCATTTCACTGTCTGCATCACAAGACCACAGAAGAGCTTGATACCTTCCTCTCAATATATGATACTTTAGAGTTGCTGCAGTCGCTGGTAGTTCTCCAGCTTCTGCCTGCGTTTTCTTGAAGAGATGCCATCTAAGTTATGACAGTTTAGTGAAAGTCATTCGTGGACAGTAGAGCTTAAATACAAATTCCTTTAGACCAATAAACATGTCTGCTTGAGGGCATTTGGTCTACTCAGCATCTTGAATGCATCTATGACTTTTGTGTTAGATTTCATCAAAGTGCTCCAACATGCTTTCTTTCCTTTGCCAACAAATTTTCCAATGCAGTCAGATCCTGTGAAGGCATGGAAACCTGTAAGGCTCTCTGCCCAATGTGTCGTCGCTCACCAGTTCCTGTTTTCATACTTGTATTTTCTCCAAGTTGAGGCTGCTTTTTAAATATGCCAAATACATCAGTAAGTTCTGGTGACTTGATATGTACAGTGCTGCCTTCGTAGATGCATATACTGTGGGTGTCCCATGGGTTCGGCAAATCAACTTGTGATAGCACCTGATGGTTAAAGTCTTATTTGCTGCTTTCCACGACAGAAGATTAATCCTTGGACATCTTTTCCCAGATGCTCAATGGACCAATAATACGCTTTCTTGACAAATTTCATAATTTTGTCTTCTTCCAACTTCATATGCACATAGATTGTCATATTTGGTATTTTCTGCCATTACAGCCCAGTTTTCTCGCGTTTAAAAGAGCAAATATTTTCCTGATTACAGTCAATAATAACATTGTGTAGTTTGCATCAAACATATTGGACGGCTGACAATAGCTAAGAGAGCCCATGATGTTTGTCTTTGTAATCTTTATGAGTTTGATATTTTATGTAATGAACTTAATTTGAAAACCCAAATGTAGTAGTGGCGGTGATCTTTATCACCTCAGACACTCTAGAAAGGCCATGCCTCTGGGGCATTTTTTTCTCTTACTTGGACAAACATGACTTTATCCCATCAGAAAAAATATCACCATATATTTTCTTAATCTACAGGTGCTAAGGTTTAAAATGACGGATGGTGTTAAAAATTAACCTGAAATTTTTACGTGACCACATATTGTCTTGTTGAGTTTCTGAGAGAACTTCACGGCTAAATAGCGCCTCTGTATTGATAGCCGGTACATGTCGTAATATCCACCGCTCATAGTTAAATCTTTATGTCCGTTTATTTTGTCCTAATTTAAGTATCAAAGAGTGTTTTTATTTTTAAGTATCTTAAGTATCTTTTTTCCTCACTCTTAAGTATCTAAGTATGATGTTTTTTTCATTTTTAAGTAACTAACCATATTTTTGTTTTCATTATAAAATGTGATTGATATAGACAACAGAAGCAAATATCAGCTGGAGGTCGTAAACGAAGCTGATGTGAAGTATTTTGACTCACTGTTCCCACGAACTAATTGCTTCTCTGGTTTATACCGAAGAAATAAAACCGTCAACGAACCATCCGATATCCCTTAATGTGTCTTAGGCGATACAGGGTTAGGCGTCATTTGATACCGCGAAATGGACTTGTGTACCGTGGTGAAGCTAGTAGATAGTTGAAGGTTGATGGTTGTGTATTTATGTATGTGTATATATTTCGTCGCATTTTTATAGGTATTCCCATGCTTTTCTTTATTCCTTTACTGCAGCATCTGTGCTCTGTTAATGCTACCCACCGCAGGATAGTGGAAGAGGAATGGAGAGTAACGAGATAATATTCTTCTTACATATACCTTAGCTTGATTACAGGTAACACCAGGTAGAAGTTACGTGACTCTTAAGAGTTTTCCTCGACTTGGCTGATTCAACTGTAAGATTTGCTGTATTTATCCTTATTAAAATCCTCCACCTGTAAGACCCTCCACTTGTAAGACTCTCCACCTGTAAGACCCTCCACTTGTAAGACTCTCCACTTGTAAAACCCTTTATGGATTTGAAATACCTTCTCGTCTTGACTCCACTAGTACTGTACACACCCTCTCTAGCCTTAGTTTACAGTAATGTTGAAGTATATAATGAAGACTCACAGCTCCTGGGTTAGAAAAACAAAAGATGCTTGTTTTATTTATTTATTTATTTATTTATTTAT
>NW_024716044.1:0-44307 GCF_018991925.1 Homarus americanus | reverse complement strand
ATGAAACCCTAATGCGCACTTACATACGCGATCTCTCTTTTTTCTTTCCCATTATCGTTAGCTACTTCTATTGTTCCATTTATTAACATTAAATAATATTACTTAAAACAACCATATTAATTTTACTACACCTACAACCAAGGTCTTATTTTCTTCAGTTTTATATGTAGAACCAGTCAGTCACTGGCTTTGTAATCAACGAAAACAATGCTGTGTCATTTCCTCGTGTGTTTTAATATTCTACGTATTATTAATGAATTGTATTGCTCATTTTGCACACAAACATTAATTCAATAAAAAAGACATTCAGTATAAAAACAATAATGAATCTTTTGTACATAAGAGAAATGACGCGGTTTACACATTATGCACGTTGGCGGGCCGTTCAAACCCGTCGAAATTTTTATTTATTTTTTTTTTTGTTCCAATAAAATACGTTAAGAATTAAAAACTCGCGAAATTTGAGAAGCTACTATACGACATTTAACCCTTCAATATGTCTTCAAAGAGACCATGATGCAGAGAAAGTGGTGCTAGTGCTTCCAAGCATAAGCACAAGTCAATATCTATCCAGGAAAAGGGTGAATTTCCATGGTCCGGCACCGGTCAGGTCCCGAGGTTGCCGGACTAGAGAGGTGCAACCTGTAGTAGTTTTACCCAGGACCCAAGGGGACCGTACTACATGTGATTATCAAGGACGTATAGCCACTTGGATTACCAAGTTAGATCCTCATTTGGCTTGCATAATTCATAGCAGCTGTGTCTCAGACAACCTGTTTTCACCATTGGATTGTGCAGTTTGTTACGATCAAATTTTTAAAATAAATCAAGCAGCAGGAGATAAGAAAGAATTATTGCAGATCCAAATTAAAAATAGATGGAACAAAGCCTTGCAGAGTAAATTTCTAAATGTAAAACACTGGAAAGATCCCAAGTTGGCAGAAAGTTTAGAATTATGGGAGATAGGTAAGAGACTTAATCCCCAATTAGACCAACCTACTTCTTCTAAGAAAAGTAGGTTATTGGATATTCTAGATAATGAGGCAGTAGGAAGATTACAAGAACCTATACCTAGTCAGTCTGATTTTAGTGGATTCCAGGATCAGAATGAGGAAGTTGGCTCTAATCATAGTGTTTAGTCACTAGAGCAGGGAGAACCTGTTGAGACTGACTTAATCCTGTCCCCATTTTGGCAACCACTTCCAGCCTGGGGCAAAAGTGTTGGTTACTATGAGTGGATACAGGCTGCTTTCGACTCCCATGCAGCTGATGGATAACATTGAGTGTAAGGATGATCCAAACAGGCCTTCGGTAACATTGGTAAGATCTAAGTCTTCTTTGCTTTCAACCACACCTGAGTCTGTGGATTCCTTATTCTAGGTATTTTATGAAAATGTTTCTAAACTTCCTGATCTCTCAGCACTTACAAAGAGACAGGAAGGCCAAACAACTGTGGGTCATCATTCATTATCTTTAGAAAGTGATAATACAATTTCTTGGCCTGACATTTGCCCCAAAATGATCTCTGAATTAGATGAAGTTTGGGCTTAACATTCATTCCCTCAGATAGGAATGCTCACAAGTTTAGTTTTTGAAGTTCCAATTTAATGACAAAAAGAGTTCCTTATATGATCTTTCCCAGTATTTGTCGGCTCCAAAATATGCTGATATAAGTTATGAAATAAATTTGAAACCAGTTGCTTCTGCACTGATGCTAAAAGAGTTCAAATTTAGGAAGTTGGCAGCAGATATTTGGTCTGCAATTATTATGTGTCAGTTATTGACTAAGTTTGTGCTGGACTATGAGGACAGTTCAGAAGTAGACAGATGTTTGCTGCTGCTATACAAGGGATTCCATATTCCCTGTACGACTCATTTTTTAAAATGTTGTTGAAAAACCCTAAAACTAAAAGCCCAGCTGAGGAAGCAAGCCACTAATAATGCTTCATGTGGTAGTGCTTATTTATTGATATGTTCTTTCCCTCTTTCTCTTGCTTTGTTTGATGAACAAACATTAGTTAAGTATAGATCAGCTGTTGAAGAAGCTATTAATATTACTGTTCCCAGGAGTCCAAAGACATTTTGGAAATTTAAAAGAGGAAGGTCTAACAGGAGAACAGGCCCAGCTGCTAGGTTCAGTTATCAACCTAGAGAAAACTTTAGAGGAAGAAACAATTCAAGACGTAGTAGGAGTGGCCGTTTGTTCAGAAGTGGAAGGAGACCTTATTCCACCACATCAGCGATCACTCCATCCCAATGAAGCCAGATAGCTGGGTTGTCTAGTGGGTTGGGAAAACAGGTGGACTTCTTCCGTATGGGCTTACAAGACAATGAAAGGGGGCCTCACATGGACTTGGTTGAGGCGCCCTCCCCTAGTGTTACCAAAAAAAAGGTCAGAACCAAACCCCTTACTAACAGAATTTGTAATTCAACTGTTAAACAGAGGTGTGATAGAACTGTTGCAGCCAGAGAAATGTTTCATGTCTCGCCTATTCCCAGTCCCCAAAAAAGGCAGCAACAAATTGAGGTGGATTTTAGATTTTTCCGCCCTGAACAAGTTCATTACCAAATGAAGTTCCAAGATGCTCACTTACGATCATCCGAGGCATCTACTTCCACTCAGTGCTTGTATCTCAAAAGTGGATCTCGAAGATGTCTATCATCACGTGCCTGTTGCTCCCAGGTACAGAAAGTTTCTAGTGTTCGCAGTGGGGGATGTAAGTTATCAATTCACGGTGATGCCATTCGGCCTGACAATTGCGCCAAAAGTGTTTACAAAACTTGCAAACATCCCCAGAGAGATCCTTGTGATGGAAGGAATAAGAACTTCTGCTTATCTAGACGACTGGCTGATAATGGGAAACCGTTTCGAAGATTGTCAAAGGGCGACCCAACGTACACAAATACTATTTCAAAACCTAGGATTAAAGATAAACCAGGTCAAATCAAATCTCATACCATGTCAGAAATTGGATTGGTTAGGTCTCCATAATCAGCAGTCATTCACTCTACCAGAAGCAAAGGTAACAGATGTGATAAACCAAGTAGAAGCCTTTTGTGTAAAGCAAGATGTTTCTTGGCATGATTGGGAAAACTACTGGGTCTGTTGAATTTTGCCACCATAGTAGTTCCTTTGGGTAAGTTAAGGAAGAAGCAACTAACTCATCTGGGGTCAAAGTTGCTTCACAGAAACAGACATATTGCTTCTTCTCTCCCTATTCAGATTAAGAATCATCTGTCATGGTGGAAAAATTTGGACAATCTAATCAGTTCATCTCCCTGGGTTCCCCCTCAAACAGACTTGGTGGTTTGTACGGACGCATTCGATATAGGATGGGGATACCATTCCTCAAAAGGAGAGTTCCATCAAAGGAAGTGGAGCAACTCCTTTTGGGACAAACACATAAATGTAAAAGAATTAGCAGTAGTCCTATTCTTTTTGTTGGCAAACCCAAATTTAAAAAAAAACATGATGATTCTGTTTGCCATGGACAACAGAGTGGCAGTGTTTTGTCTAAATCATCAAGGCTCAACCAGGTCTTGGCTCCTACAACTGTTAAAAAAAAAAAAAAAAAAATCACAAGATGCCACTTTATGCATCTCTGGAGAGGTCGAATCTTTTAGGAAATGTTCTTCTCTTAGATTGGAACCATTGGAATTCAATCTATCTGTTCCCGCCTGTGAAAATATTGCCCAAAGTGGTTCACAAACTCAGATCCTTCCAAGGCAAGGGCATCTTAATTGCACCATATTGGATCCTACAACCTTGGTGCCTGGATCTGTTGGACTGGTGCCTGTATCTGTTGGACTGGTGCCCACATCCGCTACAATTGCAATAAGGATGTCTAGACCAGGTACTACATTCTCAGTTCGAGTTATCCTTGGCACTTCACGCTTGGAGTTTCTCAAAAGGAGTTTAAATAGGTTATTGGGTAATTCCAATATAGCTAACCAAGTATTAGCAGGTCATAGACCCCAAACTTCTATGCAATATGAGAAAAGCTTGGAAACTTTTTCAACATTTTATCACGTTAACTCCTCCAGAATCATTGTCGGAAACAGTTGTGTTAAAATTTTTAGAATTTCTGTTCAGAATTAAAGGCCTTCAAGGGTCGACAATTGCATCTTATAAATCAGCATTGATTGACCCTCTGGCTTGGGGTTTTAATATTACTTTGACCCCAAGGATGGATTTATCAAATGCTCAGAACGTCCTTTTTCATTCAGAGACCCCCTCGGCCTAAGAGAATCCCACCTTGGTCTCTGGAAAAAGTTACTAAATTTCTTATGGGGCCTAATAACAATATAAAACTGAACAAGGACAGATTGCTCCAGAAGGCAACCTTCCTTCTAGCAATAGCAACAGGCATGAGAATCAGAGAGCTGATTTCAATTTCCAATAATCCATCATTATTGGTATTTTCTGAGGAGGATGTTACCCTTTTTCCTACGGAGATCCTAAGACAAAATTAAAGGGAAGATTATCAAGCTCAACCTATTAGGATAAAATGCCTAATGGATGAGACGAGAGTTCCTCATATATTGTGCCCAGTTAAAAATCTTCAGGAACGGTTAACCAGATTCCCAAATCGAGGCCCCTATGTTTTCTCATCCAGGGATGTTAAGAAATTGTCTCCTAGTCAAATGATAAAATCTTTATCTCAATTAGTGCATAAAACAGACCCTGTCAAGAAATTTTTGGCACATGACACCAGGAAATACGCAGGGTCTGTGGCCTTTCTGCGGTATATGAGCCTCAGTCAGATCAAGGAAATGGGCTTTTGGAGATCTTCAAAAAATTTCAAAGACAGCTATCTTCATCTATCTCTGAAAGATGCTTCACATGTGGTGGTGCTGGGGTCCCCTCCCCCACCTAGTCAATCTCCACAACCAGGACCTTCTTCCTCATAAGAATAAAGTGAGTATCCTCATTGAGATATGTAAATTAACATTTTACCTTCCGGTAAATGTTCCTAATTTTGGAAATATTCCAAATGGTTTGTAATCATAATCTGGACCTAAGCTAGCGGAGCCTTGTATGCAACGTCACCTCCCTCTCCACCCCCTGCTCGAGTATTCAAGCTAGGTGTCGCATTCTGGGTTGAACAAAAAGCCGTTTTTTTCCTAAAAAAAAAAAAAAAAAAAAAAAATTATGATACAGCCCAGAATGCGACGCCGATAACCCACCCATCTCCACCCCTCAAGCGTTGACTTTTGTTACTGCTCGCTCTAAGGCAAGAGATGACGGTAGCAATGCGTGTGATGGGGGGTGAAGGAGGGGTTTTGAGAATTGCAATTAAATGCCAGGTAGCGACATGTCCTCCTAATATTACTTATTAAGTAATTATTAGATGTTTTAATTGCCTGTATGTTGGCCTGGTGAAGTATTGCTAGGCATTTACATACCTAGGTTAAAGCTAGGCATCGCATTCTGGGCTATATCACAAAAACTGGTTTTTAGAAAAAAAAAAAGTCTTTTTCTAAAAACCAGTTTTTGTGATATAGTCCAGAATGCGATGTTGACATCCCACCCATCTCCACCCCTCGAGAGTTGACATTTGCTTACTGCTCTCTCTAGGGCAAGAGATGACGGTAGCAATGCGTGTGATGGAGGGTGCGGGAGGGGGTCTTGAGAATTGCAATTAAATGCCAGGTAGCGACGTGTCCTCCTAATATTACGTATTAAGTAATTATTAGATGTTTTTATTGCCTGTATGTTGGCCTGGCGAGTTATTGCTAGGCATTAATATACCTAGGTATAGAGCTAGATGTCGCATTCTGGACTATATCACAAAAACTGGTGTTCAGAAAAAAACGGCTTTTTCATCTTGCATTTCGGGTAGATATGCATAACTTTCTACATTTATTTTTTCTCAGGTACATGAACACACCATCCTACAATTGTAGGATCGCAATTGACTTTCTTACTATTGACAATACAACATTCATACTATATTAGGGTGTGTCATACGGAGGCGAATTTTTTTTTTTTTGAGTTTGAAAAATCGGCCCATGGTATTAATGATGTAGTTCTATGTGCAGAATCATGTGATATCTTCAGATTTGAAAAGTTTTCATTTTTTGCTAGGTAAATTTTAACTTGAAATCTTATGAAAATTCAGTATTCCCACCCTTTTACCAACACCACTAAATAGCTTATTTAAAGTAAAGTAAATGTATCAGGTTAATTTATTAGGATGAAAATGATCCAGAATAGTGAAACGAATGATCTTGACACATTTATTAAATTTAATATTCCTTTAGAAAACAAAATCATCAAATACAAAAACCGGTTTTACCTACGACCCGGTGTTGCTACACACCATAGAGAACATGTCTTTCTTGCTTCTGTTTCTACTCATCACCTCCCTGCTGACCACCTGAGCTCGGATGTAGCCTTCCCTCCTCTCCTGGCTGTACACGTGACTGCTGGCCTCGCTCACTTGCTGTACACAACGCTCTATACTCTGGGTGTGCGAGGGCCAGGCAGGGACATGCATGGGGTTGTCCAGGAAAGCTCTGACTTGAACATTGGTGAGGCTGCAGGTAAGAGGGGCTCAGTGCCAGCCTGGATGTTATCCAGATCTATGAGATCAGTGAGGGTCTTGGCACCTAGATTGACTTCAGGAGTCTTCCTGACCCTGAAGGAATCGTCACCAACTGATTCGTCATGCCCAGATCCTCTCATAAGTCTCATATCCAAGATCTTTTTGACTGCCACTCTTCTCTCCTCCTCATCCTTACTGCAGAGCATTGTCTGCAGAACTGCCTCGGGATGAGCATACCAGGAAGATCTCCTCACAGTCTGCTCTGCAATCTGAACAACCTTCCTTGGCTGACTCCTCAGGAGCTCAAGCTGGAAGAGAACATGCCTCGGACCTTCGGAGAACGATGACTTGACCTTGGTGTTGAACCAATTTGGCAAGTAGACACTCACGATGAATTGGACAATAAGTCTCAGGTTGTGAAGCTGGTTCCCTTTCAGTTTATGATGAGCGACCCAAATTCTGCAGAACCTGAGAGCTGTTGTGAGCCACCTAGATTGTGAGACTGGACCTATCTGCAGGTAAGCAAGTCTATCAGGCATGACCCCAGTTTTGATGGCACTGCAAATCATGTAACCATAGTACTGGTCAGTACTCAGGTCGTCATGACAGTATGTGCAAGCTCAGCAGGTGGAGGGCCAACTGTGATTTTTTCAAAGCTCGGATTTATTTCTAACTCAGTGGCAGAGTCCAGCATCTTGCCAAGAGGACCAGACCATCTGTTGTTTGAAAGAGTCTTGCCATCCAGCTCCTGGATCAGATGTCTGAGTGGCAACTCGTTGGTGTGGAGGTCACAAACAATCCAGACCAGCTTCCTCCCAATCTTCTGCTCTATCCACTGTATGACCCCCCTTGCCACCCTGTGTTCGTGTTGGTGCTGTCCCCTCCAATGGCCTGCAGGGTCTGGTCTACGTTCCTCTCTCTGAGCCAGTTCACAATGTTATCTGCCACTATCTCAGCTGGTTTCCTGATGTCATCTTTCTCTGGAGTGAAATGCCACAAATACTTCCCTCCTGGTTCACTGCAGCGGGAGTAGTGTTCCTCCTTCACCATGGCAGGGAACAACTTGTCAGAATCTCCAACTTTCATGAACACTTTAGTGTCATCCCTTCTCCCATGAAAGAACAAACAATTGATTCCATTTTCTCTTATCCCCTTATCAAACTCCTCTTCTAGGTTACTGACAAGTTTCTCCTGAGCTCTCCTTACTTTGTTATGATCTATCACCAGGTGAACATCATCAGGTGTTATCAAACCACTGTCAATCCAGGCAGCTGTTGCTATCTCTGCAGTTTCTCTGAGACCAGTGTGGTGTCGCATGCTGGCCAGAGCTATGCTCGGGATATCTTTCCTATTTCGAATCTTATGCCTGGAAGGTTTGGGATCATTATTTTCTGGGTTAGGGACAAAGTCACCATTCTCCTGGTCAGCACCTCGGATCAGCCATGGGGAAGTCATTAAACTCTGAATCAGCTTGACTCAATCATCGGCCTTTTTACCTCACCCTGGGCCTTCTCAAGTCTCTTTTCCTCGGCAACTCTTCTCCTCTTCTGTCTCTCTGTGGCAGCCTCCTGTCTCTTGGACTCTGAATATCTTGGCTAGAAATCATGAGAGCCCCTATACTGCCAGTCTTCTCTCTCTGTGCTTTGACAAATGCCAGTTCGATCACAGGAATCTTCAGTTCACGCTTGCAAATACAGGAGATGTGGGCCTCGGATTTACAGTCACGATCGCATCCAAACTCAGGACAGAGAACAATTGGGCACTTGCAAGTAATTATGTCAAGTAACTGGTCCAGTTGCTAGCAAAGCTGTCATAACTGCAAGTTTTCCTCTCCCAAGAGAGATATCTCTTGCCTTTTCCCAACTGGCTAGCAGTCTCTCACTAATCTTCTTCTGACTTGTTATGACTGGAGGCTTGAACTGAGCGTTAGCCAGAGTGTACTGTGCCAAGACAGCTTTGGTCATATCACTGGCAATGTCTTTGTTTTGTAAGTTCTTTGGTTCTTTTCACTGATTTGCCTGATTAAAACACCGTATCTCAAAGCATCTCTCAATGTAGGCAACTCCGACTTCAGGAGCTCTCTCCCAGACCCAAGATAGTGACTGAGATGGCTGGATTTTTGGTTCCTCGTCCTGACACAAGCAGCCATCGCAAATATTATCAACTTATAAATGCATCAGAATCTGAAACAGAAAAAAAATATTGTTAGTTGGGTTGTTAAAGAATGAAGTCAGAAAGCAATGTTCACTATTTAATTGTAATGCACTAATGCAGCTGTACGTTAGATTTTCGATAAATTTCACGCTAAAATTTACCTAGCAAAAGGTTGCAAAATATTGAAACTGAAATTATTTTCTGTTTATATACACTAAAATCTACCAAAAAAGTGATGGGCCATTAGTTTTAGCTGATCTTCCCTCCTATGACACACCCTAATACTATATATTGTTTCTCACTCTTGATTTTGTTTTTTTAATTTTTGTAGTGTATTTATTTATTATTATTTTCATTATTATTATATTTTTTATTATAAATTATGTTCATTTTTATTATCATTATTATAATTACTGTACAGTGATCCCTCGGTTAACGAATGCCTCGGTTAACGAAAAAAATTCGGTTAACGAATTCCTTACGAATTCTTCTCAACATGTTTTCGCCTGCTCACCAGCTGTAGTACTAGTCCGCCAATACAGTAATCTGTTCTAGGGCTTAAATTCGTTAGCATTTGAGTAAATATCAAGAAGGTTGTACTATTCAATAATTCTAAAAGTTTTATATTAAAATTTTTAGTCATTTAAACAATTATTGAACATGATTGAAGTACAGGAAATTAGTTTTTAGCGCACCAAACAACCACTCAACACACCAAGCTTGGCGTCAGTTTGTGTATCTGTTCAGTGGAGGGAACATCTTGTTTGAGACTCTCTTGAACATAAACTATTTTTTCCATTTTTACAGTCAAATTATTGGTCATTTTGAAATATATTTTACATATTGATAATATATAGCGCAGTGCAGTGTTGACTTAAAGAAAATATTCTTTATTTACAGCAATAAAACTTAAAATTTCAGTGTTGAAATTGAATCCAGCATGGCTCCAAAAAAATAAAGAAAAGTTATTTCAATCCAAGTAAAACAGGAAATAATAAAGAAACATGAACAGGGCATTAGAACAAATGTGCTTAGTAAAGACTCTGGCATGTCGGCATCAACTGTGTTGACAATTCTTGCACAGAAAGACAAGTTCAAGGAAGTGAAAGTGAGAGACAAATCTACCAGTGTGTTTAAAGGTAGATCATTGTTAGCAGAAACTGAGAGGTTACTTCTCATCTGGATTAGGGAAAAACAAATGAAAGGTGATTCAGTTTCTACTAAATTCATTTGTGAAACAGCCAGGGAGATTTACGAACATTTAAAGACAGATCAACCTGGTTCTTCAGGCACAGAATTTGAAGATTTTAGGGCCAGCAAAGGCTGGTTCGAAAAATTTAAGAAAAGAAGTGACATTTTCAGTGTTGTTAGGCATGGTGAAGCTGCTAATGCTGATAAGGAAGGGGCAGCAAAGTTTTTAGTTGAATTTAAAGAACTGATGGAAGAAGAAAATTATCTTCCACAGCAAGTGTTCAATGTGGACGAAACTGGGCTGTTCAGGAAAAAGATGCCCAAAAGAACATTCATCACCAGAGATGAAGCCTCTTTACCTGGGCATAAACCCATGAAAGACCGTCTCACTCTATTGCTTGGTGCCAATGTTTCAGGGGATTTCCGCCTGAAACCTATGCTTGTCTACCACTCTGAAAACCCCAGGGTGTTCAAGCAACAGAAAGTGGTAAGAACAAAGCTTGGAGCTTATTGGAAGTCCAACCGTAAGGCATGGGTGACAAGACAGCTCTTTAATGAATGGGCTGTTGATGTGTTTTGCCCTTCTGTCAAGAGTTATCTAACCACCAATAAACTCCCTTTAAAGGCTCCTCTCCTCATGGATAATGCTCCTGGTCATGACCCTGAACTTGCTAGAAATTTGGAGTATCAATTTGACTTTGTGAAAGTGTTGTTTTTGCCTCCAAACACTACATCAATCATACAACCAATGGACCAGAATGTGATCAGCAACTTCAAGAAGTTGTACATGAAGAAACTGTTTAGGAGGTGTCATCAGGCAACTTCCAATGATCCTGAACTAACACTGAAACAGTTCTGGAAGACACAATTCAACATCCTGGAGGCTGTAAAATTGATTGTGTCATCATAGCAAGAAGTCTCCACTAGATCCCTCAATTCTTCATGGAAAGCACTGTGGCCATCAGTAGTCCATGATTTTGAGGGATTTGAGGAAGAAACAGAGTTGCACCAGGAGATTGTGTCCATTGGTCAGTCATTGGGCCTTGAAGTGGAGGAGGAGGATGTGGAAGAGCTTGTGATGTCTCATGAGGAGGAACTTACTCCTGATGACTTGAAGCAATGGATGAGATGTTACAGGTAGAGGCTGACAGTGGTGAGGAGGAAATTGAAATTGATGACCATATGTCAGCTAAACAGTTGAAAGATGTGATTTACTACTGGGAGAAGTTCAGGGAACTGGCTTCAAAGTCACCCAGATGTGGAAAAAACTGAACTAACTTTGTGTCATGTTGAGGACTCAATGGTCTTCTTCTTTAAACATAAGTTAATGGTGAGGAGGATAGATGCCCCACAGACCACAATTGACACTTTCTTCAGTAAAAGGCAGAGGGAACAAGATGCTATCCCTCAGCCTTCCACTTCAAGAAGGAGAGAGGATGTTCATGGTGGAGAATCTGTTAGTCCAGAGGTTCCTGACATTTTCATGGAAGGTGACTCACCTTCCAAGAAGCAGTAAAATGCTTCTCCTCCACTTCCTTCTCTTCTCCTTTCTCCTCCTCCACCTCCCACTTCAAATGCACATCATCATCATCGTCATCATCATCCAGGAGCTTTCTACATGCACACCTCAAAGTAAGTTAACTTTTCTACCTTTTTTGTTGAATTTAGGCAATTTTCGGTGAGCTGGAACCAATTACCCAAAAACCCATTGAAACATTGGTTTCGGTTAACGAGATTTTCGGTTAACGAGCAACCTGCTGGAACGGATTGTGCTCGTTAACCGAGGGACCACTGCATCTATAACCTCCGAATGTTGTAAATTCTGCCTTTAGTTACCTGATTGTGATTTCCGGAAACTAGTTTTTAGGCTTTCCTCAAGTAACTTAATCATACGCTGCTTATCCTGCATCAAGTGCTTTCCTTATTTGGCTGCACAGGTGGGTCTGTCCCACCCCCACCAGCACCATAGGGCCCCCGGTAGAGGTAGAGGCCATTATCTTGACGCGACAGGTGGTAGCACCACCCAAAACAGCACACAATAACACCCCGGGAGGTCGCTAGGATGGCTTGGGGCTACAACTCGATAGTTCCATTCTTGTAAACCTCTTTTACTTTCACCACCGGCAATTCAATCACCAGAACGCTTCTTGGAAACATTCTTCTTACCTTGTCTTTCCATATTCATCACTAACACATCAAAATTGGAGAAAACAGCAAAAATCACAGACACTTCACAGAGCAAAAGACAGAAACCGTGTGATTCATCTGATCACGTGATATAAACAGAGAGCGCTGGTGTAAGCCGTTATTAGTCCGCACTGCGAAACATTCTTTTTACTTATTCGTTTCATACAGTATTTATGGGTAACAGCTAAATTTTCAAAAAAAAAAAAAATTAATTAAAAATTTTTACAGAGTGCCTCTAAAAAAAACACTTCACAAACAAAAGACACGAATCAATTGAACATGTGATGTCGAACATGAACTGTACTGTAAACATTGCATAACCCCTCGCCACGCTTAAAACGTTGAGGATGGAATCGCACTATAGCCAACATTCATATGCAAGATTTGGCGTTTTACAAACAACCTTCCCCTATTCATCAATCGCATTACAACCAATTTGCGTTGACAAAACACGCGTTGTAGCAGAAATGACTGTAACTGGTATGAGGGCTGTGACGTCATTCTGGATGGTGGCCAGCATTCAGCTTGCTGGATCTCATGAAACTCACGATATTTTACGCCAAATATAAGCCTTGGTTACATTAGGTAGTGCTCGCGAAATGAAATTGAACGAAATATGAGATCTTACTGTACAATAAACCCTTGTTATTTGTGGGGGCTAGGTTCCAAGGATTGGCGTAAATAAGCAAAACCGCGAATAGCAACTTATACAGCATGCCCTTCAAATTCTCGGGGGTTAGGTTCTCGAAATGGCTGCGAATCGCCAAATACGCAAATAACATTTGCTGACAAGTGGTGGGGGGTACATTTTTACATATGTACAAAGAAATGTATATTCCCGTTATGCGTTTGCCCTTAGGACAACTATTTCTTTTGCCTGTACAGTGATCCCTCGGTTAACGAAATTTCGATTCACGAATTACCTTCCATAAGAATCTTCAATTCGGTTAACGAAATTCTTACGAAATCATGTCAACATGTTTTCGCTTGCTCACCAGCTGGAATATTAGTCTGCCAATACAGTAATCGGTTCTAGGGCTTAAATTCGATCCCATTTGAGTAAATATCAAGAAGGTTGTACTATTCAATAATTTTCCAAGTTTTATCTTAAAATTTTTAGTCATTTTAACACTTATTTAACATAATTGCAGTACAGGAAACTAGTTTTTGGTGAGCCAATCAGCCACTTGACTCAACCCACCAAGGCGTCAGTTTGTATCTCTGGTCAGTGGAGGTAACATCTTGCTTGTGGCTCTCTTGAACATAAACTATTTTTATGTTTTTACAGTACAATTATTGGTCATTCTGAAATTTATTTAACATATTGACAATATATATTGCAGTGCAGTGTTGATTTAAAGAAAATAATCTTGAATTACACCTAGTGAACTTAAAATTTTATGGGTGAAATGACGGCATGAAGCATGGGGTGATTTCTCTTCCACCCCCACTTCCTTCCCTTCTCCTCCACCCCCACTTCTAATTCCCATCATCATCATCATCAACCAGGAGCCTTCTACATACACACCTCAAAGCAAGTGTACTTTACTGCATTTTTTTTTTACTTTGCATGTAATTTTCGGTGAGCTGGAACCAATTACCCAAAATCCCATTGAAACAATGGTTTCGGTTAACGAACGACCTTCTGGAACGAATTGTGTTCGTTAACCGAGGGACCACTGTATTGTACAGTATATATGTATGTGTGTGTGTGTGTGTGTGTGTGTGTGTGTGTGTGTGCAGACATGCACACACAAAACACATACAATTAAATGATAATGGGAAAATCCTCTTAAAAATATTCAGAAACAAATTTATTAAAAATGTGTCAGTCTACCCTCAAGTCTACTCCATGTAATAATAATAATTAACGGTTTATTGAAAAAATTCTGCAGCCCGAAGGCTGAAAATATACATTGAACATAAATGACTTATTACATACATTGGTGGTTTAACAAAAGCCTTCATTAGAGAAAGGTAAAGGAACATACAGTGAACATACAGATTAATGTAGGTGTTGAACAGCAAACTCGTAGTGTAGTAATTCCCTCCCAGATGGTGTTAGGAGGAACTCACGTGGTGTAGTAGTTCCCTCAGATGTTGTTATGAGGGACCTGGCGTGGTGTAGTAATTCCCTCGCTGATGGTCTTATGAGGGGCCTCACGTGGTGTAGTAATTCCCTCACAGATAGTGTTATGAGGGACCTCACGTGGTGTAGTAATTACCTCACAGATGGTGTTATGAGGGACCTCGCGTGGTGTAGTAATTACCTCACTGATGATGTTATGAGGGGCATCACGTGGTGTAGTAATTCCCTCACAGATGGTGTTATGAGGGGCCTGACGTGGTGTAGTAATTCCCTCACAGATGGTGTTATGAGGGACCTCACGTGGTGTAGTAATTCCCTCACAGATGGTGTGATGAGGGACTTGACGTGGTGTAGTAATTCCCTCACATATGGTGTTATGAGGGACCTGTGGTGTAGTAATTCCCTCACAGATGGTGTTATATGAGTGAGGTTTGGTCCCAGGCCTTCCTATCGTAGACGGATTAACACATCGGTGGTTGTTGTTGGGTCTCGCGGGGGGGAGCCGTTATCACTGGGTACCTGGGACCTCACTGTGTGAAGGTTAACTTGGGTGCGACTGTTACTGTCGAGTTGTTCTCACTGACTTAAGCACTGTTCACCACTGTTCACCTCGGTTTAACACTGGTTCCGTTCCTTTCCTAAATGAAATTGTAACTTCTGGCGAGAACTTGTTGATATTCCGGTGGGGAGGAGGGTTCAGGGGAGGGGGTTGGTATGGGCCAACTTAACAGTTGACCTGGCTGCTCCGAGAGGAGCGCCAGGTACGTCTTGACCCTTCGGTGTGTGTGTCCAGTCCGAGAAAAGCGAGTAATACAGGTTGTACCTCTCTAGTCCGGCAACCTCGGAACCTGACCGGTGCCGGACCATGGAAATTCACCCTTTTCCTGGATAGATAGTGACTTGTGCTTATGCCTGGAAGCACTAGCACCACTTTCTCTGCGTCATGGTCTCTTTGAAGACATATTGAAGGGTTAAATGTCGTATAGTAGCTTCTCAAATTTCGTGAGTTATTAATTATTAACGTATTTTATTGCAACACACAAAAAAATAAAAAATAAAATTTTGACGGCGGAAACTTGAATTTCGACGGGTTTGAACGGCTCGCCAACGTGCAGACGACATGCATAATCATGTAAACAGAGTCATTTCTCTTATGTACAAAAGATTCATTATTGTTTATTCCTGAATGTCTTTTTTATTGAATTAATGTTTATGTGTGCAAAATGAGCAATACAATTCATTAATAATACGTAGAAAATTAAAACACATGAGGAAATGACACAGCATTGTTTTCGTTGATTACAAAACCAATGACTGACTGGTTCTACATATAAAACTGAAGAAAATAAGACCTTGGTTGTAGCTGTAGTAAAATTAATCTGGTTGTTTTAAGTAATGTTATTTAATGTTAATAAATGGAAGAATAGAAGTAGCTAACGATAATGGTAAAGAAAAAGAGAGATCGCATATGTAAGTGCGCACACATGAAAACATATCGTCATTACTTTACATAAGAATATGAAAGCAACACTTATTTACTGTTCATATATATTTTAATTAATGTTTCTGAATTTGTTTTTATTGAATTAATGTACGTGTGTGCAAAATTAACAATACAATTTATTAATAATACGTGGAATATTAGAGGAGACGAGACGGCTGCCGGCATTGTTTATGTTAAAGCTTACGAAACCAGTGACTGATTGGTTCTACATATAAAACTGAAGAAAATAAGACCCTGAGTTTAGCTGTAGTAAAATTAATGTAAAAAATGAATATGGTTGCTTGAAGTACCTGTAATGTTATTTAATGTTAATAAATGGAACAATATAAGTAGCTAACCATTAATGGTAAAAAAAAAAGTGAGACTGCTCGTATGTAAGTGCGCACATGTGAAAATATATCGTCATTACTCTACATAAGAATATGAAAGCAATACTTATTTACTGCTCATATATATTGAAGGGTTAAATGTTGTACTCTGTATAGACTAGCAGAGAGAGAGAGAGAGAGAGAGCAGCCGAACTGCCGGATGTAAACAAACCTTAATTTCCTGCGACTTTTTATTTTTATTAAGGGGATTAGCCCACCCGGGAATAGGTCACTGACCCACATTAGGGCCTGAGGGGCAAAAATTTAATGATCCTGTAATAATAATAATAATTCAGATAAGTAAAAAAAAAGAAAAGAAAAAAAGCTGCCTATCTACCTATTGGACAAACTAAAATCGTTCCGGACCACGGGAGTTTCCGGACCACAGAGTGCCGGACTAGAGAGGTACAACCTGTACTACTATAGGGGAGGGGGGGGGGTGGAGTTGGAGATAACACTGCTTATCTAAACTGTTTAAAGAAAATCAGTTATTATGTTATTACTGCACTTCAACAACTAAGGTCTTTAAGAGTATAACAAGGTTATTAAAAGAATATTACATAAACAATAAAAAAAAAATTCTGAAACAGAACTCTCTGGGTTGAAAATCAGACATATAAGTCTGGTTGTCAACGAGATGATTGTTATTTACTATAGTGTTATATGTAAGTAACCACAGTATTTGTCTTATGAATATAGAGGAAACTGTATACACTGAACTGTACAGTATTATAAAGATAAAAGTGAGAACAATAAGTGTAGCAGTACAGGGGGATATTGTGTGTGGAAGACAAGTGTATATCTGAGAGCACCTGGCAGAGAAGGGGGGGGGTAGCATGGGTGGGTGGCTCCCTCCCTCCCTCCTCTCTCCCCAAAGATTCTTTTAACAATATCTTTTTGCAATTCCACCTTAATTCTCATATAATTTGGTGCCAGGTTGATAAAATATTATCCTTAAAGAATCAGCTTTCCTAAAAAAAAGAATCCCACACTGAACATGAGTCATTTGTTTACAAAGAGCACACAGCTCATCGGCTTGCGACAATGTCTGTCTTCAACACTTAGTAAATTAGTACACAACAGTTGTGTATTTATCACCACTTAATAAATACTACAGTAATGTAGTGTATTTATCATCACTTAATGAGCAATATTATACAGTTGTGTAAAGTATTGTTCATCTGCATATACCCTGGTTTATTCATTAATCATTTGTCTAAATACAAGTAGCCAAACTTAGTCATCATATAACACTCAAAGGTAGTAAATAACATTTTTAAGAAGGTAATCTTCATACAAAATACGTACTATACAGTGTGTTATAGTGACCCCTGTTGTAAGCTGGTCTACGGAAAGCTCACACATATGCATCTGAGCAAACAACCTTCTGATATAGCTTATCCTTTTATTTTCAAGTCATATTACAAATTACATACAGTACTACCCCCCCCCCCCTGTATTGTATTTTGTTCTATTACTGAAGATGTTATATTAATTATAATGAACCATAAGCCATAAGAGGCCAATCATATGAGAATATAATGCCAAAACAATCAATAAATAAACCTGAAGAATGCAGCAACACCTGATCAGCCCCAGCCTGCTTACATACTCAAGTGTCTTAGTTCTCAATAGGCCTTTAGCAAATCTGATTAGACTACTGTACAGTAGTCAATAAGTGTGGTTCATTTCATAAGATTTTTTTTTTATTAATCTTCCCAATTTCTTAAAATGTACTTTTTTTCTGATGACCAGAGTCTCTCAGATTCTTATAAAAGCAAATTCTGATTTATTGAGGTTTTACTCTTTTTTTTTCCAAAGGAAAGCCCACCCATGCACAGGCCACCGACCCACATCACGGCCTGGGAGGGGGGTATGATAATAATACAGTGGTCCCTTGGTTAACGAACACAATTCGTTCCAGAAGGTTGTTCGTTAACCGAAACCATTGTTTCAATGGGTTTTGGGTAATTGGTTCCACCTCACCAAAAATTACATAAAGTAAAAAAAAAATGCAGTAAAGTACACTTAATTTGAGTGTGTATGTAGAAGGCTCCTGCATGATGATGCTGATGTGAATTTGAAGTGGAAGTTGGAGGAGGAGAAAGGAGAAGAGAAGGAAGTGGGGGTGGAGGAGAAGCATTTTACTGCTTCTTGGAAGGTGAGTCACCTTCCATGAAAATGTCAGGAACCTCTGGGCTGACAGATGCTCGAGTAGGAACATCCTCTCTCCTTCTTGAAGTGGAAGGCTGAGGGGTAGCATCTTTTTCCCACTGCCTTTTAGTGAAGAAACTGTCAATTTTTGTTTGTGGGGCATTTCTCCTCCTCATCATTAACTGATTTTTGAAGGAGGAGACCACTCTGTCCTCAACATTACACAAAATAGGTTCTGTTGTTTCCACATCTGGGTGCCTTCAAGCCAGTTTCCTGAACTTCTCCCAGTAGTGAACAACATCTTTCAAATCTGAAGTAGACATATGGTTATAAACTTTCCCTTTCCTCCTCACCACTGTCAGCCTCTAACATTTCATCCATTTGCTGCAAGTCATCAGGAGTAAGTTCCTGCTCATGAGACATCACAAGCTCTTCCACATCATCATCCTCCACTTCGAGGCCCAATGACTGACCAATGGACACAATCTCCTTGTCCAACTCTGCTTCTTCCTCAAATCCCTCAAATTCATGGACTGCTGATGGCCACAGTGCTTTCCATGCAGAATTGATGGATCTAATGGAGACTTCTCGCCATGAGGATACAATCAATTTTACAGCCTCCGGGATGTTAAATTGTGTCTTCCAGAACTGTGCCAGTGTTAGTTCAGGATCAGTGGAAGTTGCCTTATAACACCTCCTGAACATTTTCTTCATGTACAACTTCTTGAAGTTGCTGAACACATTCTGGTCCATTGGCTGCATGATTGATGTAGTGTTAGAAGGCAAAAACAACACTTTGACAAAGTCAAATTGAGCCTCCAAAGTGCTGGCAAGTTCAGGGTCATGACCAGGGGCATTATCCATAAGGAGAAGAGCCTTTAAAGGGAGTTTATTGGTGGTTAGGTAGCTCTTCACAGAAGGGCAAAACACCTCAACAGCCCATTCATTAAAGAGCTGTCTTGTCATCCATGCCTTACGGTTGGACTTCCAGTAAACTCCAAGCTGTCCTCTTACCACTTTTTGTTTCTTGAACACCCTGGGATTCTCAGAGTGGTAGACAAGCATAGGCTTCAGTCGGAAATCCCCTGAAGCATTGGCACCAAGCAATAGAGTTAGATGGTCTTTCATTGGTTTATGCCCAGGTAAAGAGGCTTCATCTCTGTTGATGAATGTCCTTTTGGGCATTTTCTTCCAGAACAGCCCAGTTTCGTCCACATTGAACACTTGCTGTGGAAGATAATTTTCTTCATCCACCAGTTTCTTAATCTTCACTCCAAGCTTTGCTGCCTCTTCCTTATCAGCACTAGCAGCCTCACCATGCCTAATAACACTGAAAATGTCACTTCTTTTCTTAAATTTTTCAAATCAGCCCTTGCTTGCCCGAAAATCTTCGAACTCTGTGCCAGAAGAACCAGGTTGATCTTCCTTTAAATGTTCGTAAATTTCCCTGGCTCTTTCACAAATAAATTCTGTAGAAACTGAATCACCTTTCATTTGTTTTTCCCTAATCCAAATGAGAAGTAACCTCTCTGTTTCTGCTAACAATGATCTACCTTTAAACACACTGGTAGATTTCTCTCTCACTTTCACTTCCTTGAACTTGTCTTTCTGTGCAAGAATTGTCAACACAGTTGATGCCGACATGCCAGAGTCTTTACTAAGCACATTTGTTCTAATGCCCTGTTCATGTTTCTTTATTATTTCCTGTTTTACTTGGATTGAAATAACTTTTCTTTATTTTTTGGGAGCCATTCTGGATTTTTATTTATTTATTTTTTTGTGTGTTCCAATAAAATACGTTAAGAATTAAAAACTTGCGAAATTTGAGAAGCTACTATACGACATTTAACCATTCAAGATGTCTTCAAAGAGACCATGATGCAGAGAAAGTGGTACTAGTGCTTCCAAGCATAAGCACAAGTCACTGTCTATCCAGGAAAAGGGTGAATTTCCATGGTTCAGCAATTTCCATGGTCCGGCACCGGTCAGATCCCGAGGTTGCCGGACTAGAGAGGTACAACCTGTAATGGCATTATGTACTAGAGATACAAAATATAAAACTGTGTTAGAAAAACCAACCTTCTCGCCTCCTTGACTGTTTGGCCTCCAGGATCTTGGCATAGGCATAGGCATACACATGCTTGACACACCATGATTCTAAACCCAGGTTGTGTTCCACATGGATGACTGGAGAACGATTAACTTCTCCAAGTGAGAATACAATATCAAATTCACCCCTGAAAATGGAAAATTTAGAGTATGAGGAACATTATCCAAATATTAGAGTTCATTACTTGATACTCAAAATTAATTTTACAACCAAATACATAAGGAAGTGACTTATGTAAATGTCAGCCAAAGACGACAGGTTGGAACCCAGGGGACCATAAATTTGGTGGGTGGGGTTAACCCAAAGATTAAACAATTCACCTTCTGCAATAATAGTCCTTGAAAAAGATTATAATTGAACCTGAAGTTACAATGTAGCAGGCTCTGCAAATTAACAGTGCCTGGCAATATGATATGCCCAGACTAGAGGTCAGAGAAGTAATTTTTCATGTATGTGTATCCGGCACTTGCCCGGCAGACAAATTAATATTTTGAGAGAAAAGTACCAAGACAGGAATTTGTCAGGTGCTGTGTGACCCCACCTACTCGTGTGTGTGTGTGTGTGTGTGTGTGTGTGTGTGTGTGTGTGTGTCCCACTTCCAGTAATATATTTGTAAGCACCTCTACGACTCACCTCTTTGGGAGTAGAAGTAATGCAGCTGTTTATGTAAGCAAACAATAAACCTCCTGTTTTTCATTTAATTTTATTTTAGTAATTGCTTATGCAGTGTCATATTGATTTTCCAGCAGAGTGCTCAGAGTTAATGTGAGGTGTATAACTATTGGGTTGGTGGTTACGGGAGTGGTAGCTCTCCCAAGGCCATGACCACCCATGGTTCGGCAAAATTGACGTAATGGCATCAAAAAATAACAGTTAAAAAATCAATAATTGGCATCTAAGGAACTGCATAAAGAGCTTGGACACCATCGTATTTATTTACTTTTATTTATTTATAATTTTTTTTTTACGGGGATTAGCCCACCCGGGCACAGGTCACTGACCCACATCGGGGCCTGGGGGGGGGAATGTAATAATAATGATAATGATACAGGTTGACAACCCTTTATCCGAAATTCCGAAAACCGAAAAGCTCTGAAAACCGTAAGTTTTTTTGTGGAGCATTTTTTTTTCCATTTTTTTTTATAACAGGGATTAGCCCACCCAAGCATAGATCACTGACCCACATCGGGGCCTGGGGGGCGAAAATGTAATAGTAATATTAATTATAATAATAATAATTATTCATGGGAAATAAAAAATTTAATAAAAAAATACACCAAAATAAAATAATAATGATAACAATAATAATAATAATAACATATAAAAATAAAATTTGTAATAATAATAACAACAATAATACAGTATTAATAAAATAATAATAATAATAAATACAAGAATGAAAAAAGATAAAAAGTGAGAAACACGTCCTAGACCTATGAATTATTATTATTATTATTATAATTATTATTATATTTTCGTCCCCCAGGCTCCAATGTGGATCAGTGACTTGTGCCTGGGTGGGCAAATACACTAATTGAGAGAAACTTAGTAGGACTGTTAAATAAACACACAGAGCCTTCGCCTCAAACTTATCACCTCAAACCCCCCACCCCCCAACCCCTAACTGGGTGGCGTAGCTTGCATCAGTCCCTCCCCCCAGCCAGGCTTTTAGGCTTACAGTTTTTATCTTATATAATATCTCAGACTAAAGTTAGGAGATTATAATTTGCATTGCTGGAATCCTTGCAAGACAGCCAATAATTTGAATATAAACGTCATATATTTTGCTCAAGAGATAAAAATTGTTGTACATTAGTGTACAGTACTGTAGTACATTTTATAAAAATGTTTTTCAACTGTATTTTTGGGTAGATTTACATAGATTTCTTCATTTATTTTCATCCATTTACATGCACACACCATACTAAAAGAAACGTAATAGAAATAAATGACGTTAGTGCAAAGCTGGAGAGCACATGTACTAATTTGATTACGGTACTAAAATTATTTTGTCTAGTGCAAATTATAGCATGTTTATATTCAAATTAATCAGTATGTTCCAAGAATCCCAGCTATGTTAATTATAATCACCCAGGTCATTTCACTGGCTTTTTATAAGAGAAGCTTAGTCACCTAAGAACTGATAAATATACACGAGTTAGACCTGGGCCTGTGCCAACTGTCAAACGTACTTCCTCCCCTCCCCCCATGCCCCCTCGCTCGCTCCCACCCTCTCTCTCCCCCATCTGCTTGGCGTTGCTGGAATCCTTGTAAAATAGTGAATAATTTTAATATAAATGTCATGTATTTTGCACAAGAGATAAAAATTAATCACCTGTATCACATTACAGTAGTGATTTAAGAGTAAAAGTGTATATGTGCGTATATAGTATTCCACATACACGTAAGTATAAATAAAAAGTTTATGTGATGATCGGACAACGTCCATTTCGGTTAACGTCACGTTTCCAAGAACGTTAACCGGTGCATGACTGTATGTATATATATGTATATATATGTATATGTATGTATGTATATATATATATATATATATATATATATATATATATATATATATATATATATATATATATATATATATATATATATATATATATATATATATATATATATATATATATATATATATATATATATATATATATATATATATATATATATATATATATATATATTATATATTTTATATATATATATATATATATATATATATATATATATATATATATATATATATTTTATATATATATTTTATATATATATATATATATATATATATATATATATATATATATATATATATATATATATATATATATATATATATATTTAATAGCCCAATAGCACGCGGACTTCTACATACAAACAACACCTCAACCCGCCAGGATTCGAACCCACGGCCCACGACTGTGACCGAGGAATGCTAACCGATGGACCACCAGGATACTAAAACCAGTCCTAGACTTTGTTATATTTCACACAAAGCCTGTTCAACGAGCTTATGGCGCCATGAACCTCTAATAGGGACTACCCGTATCACGTGGGTGGTCAGAGTAACGTTTTACCAAATCCGGCTTCGAAACACAAGGATCCATATATATTTCATTAGCCCAATAGCACGCAGACTTCAACATACAATCAACACCTCAACCCGCCAGGATTTGAACCCATGGCCCACTAGCCCACGTGATACGGGTAGTCCCCATTAGAGGTTCATAATAATAATAATAATAATAATTAACGGTTTATTGAAAGAGCTTGGCAGCCAGAAGGCTGAAAATATACAGTTACATATTTGGGAAATGGGTTACGAATTACAAATAATATACAAGTAACATAAGTGACACAAATAAGACATATAATAACTAGATGGGGAAAAGCTCAAACTACAGTTCATTTCAACATAGTGACAGTGTAAGGAGCAGTGTTTACTGGGAGTGAATACACTGATTTATTACAAGTTATTGATAATCTTTACAATGGTTGGGACTGGGCTGTTCTTATAGCGATCAGTTCATTGCCGCATTATGGGCTGGATGCGGTTGGTGTCGAACAGCAATTCTCGGACAAGGGATCTCAGGTGGTAGTAGGAGCCGGTGTGGGGATGGTGTAGAAGCTTCTTACCAAATTTGCAGATGAGTTGTGGTGATGGTCAGTAGTCGAAAGGTTCAGTGTGTTGGCGCTTCTTGATATGTGGAGTAGGAAGGGAGAATAATCTTGCATGCCTCTTTTGCACTTTTCTAGGTTCGTTGTGTGGCATTTAGGGAGGAAGACCAGGTGGGGAGGCATAGGTGAGCTTGGGAAGTATGAATGTTGTGTAAACACTGAGGAGCTCGTGTGCAGGAACTCCGAGGGACTTGAGTCGGCGGAGGAGGTGGAAGCGAACTGGAGATTTGACAACTTCACTGGCGTGTGGTTTCCAATTTAGTTTGTTGTCTATGGTGGCGAGGAGCTTCGTGGAATCTACAACCTGGAGTGTGTTCGGACCTAGAGTAATGGAAGGAGGTGGGACAATGTCGGGAGAGAGGTTGATGTGCATAACCATGGTCTTGGTATGGTTGATGGTGACATGGTTGTTGGTGGCCCAGTTTGGAGACTGTTCAATAAATCCTGAAGGCGGTATAGTTAGAACGAATTGTTGGCCTTGATCCCAATGGTGGAGTCGTCGACATATTTCCAGCGAGCAGGGGTTTCTCTTAGGGCATCATTGATGAGCATAAGAAGCAGAGTGGTCCCATCTTGGTGCCTTGGGGGCCATATGCTTCGTTGAACAGGCTGTGTGAAATATAACAAAGTCTAGGACTGCTTTTAGTATCTGGTGGTCCAGAGTTAGCGTTCCCCGGACACAGTCATGGGCTAGTGGGCGTGGGTTCGATCCTGGCGGGTTGAGGTGTTGATTGTGTATATATATATATATATATATATATATATTTATATATATATATATATATATATATATATATATATATATATATATATATATATATATATATATATATATATTCAGAAATTTCAGAGTAATTTCAAATGCCCATAATGAGTGATACTGGCGTTCCAAGGTCATCTGAGGGAGGGGCAGCTGCCTGCTGTGGCGAGTGCAGAACTAGGCCTATATGATATTAAATGTAATTGCAATTAATAATGATCGATTCATGAAGTTAAGGGACTATTATTGAATTTGAAATTATTATAGATCGTTTGCAGTCTGAATAATGTTAAGGGTGTCCCAAGGTTATTAGTTAGGCGGAAAATATGTCACGTAGACCTAAGCTAACGCATGTGAGGCAGCTGCCTCTCTCAGTAGCGGGAAGCACTCACACAAACAAGGCGTCCCTGCTGGCGTCTGCCAGAAGTATCCGCGTGGCCTAGTCACCTGTGTTGCGCTATTGCAGTATAACAAGTAAGTCTCATTCGATCAGACAGGGTTAGATAGGCAGTGGTAAAATGACTAGAGCTAACAGTGAGTTCATTCAGGGGTTTCCGTCCAGAACCCCACTTGACTGGAGTTGACGAGTTGACTGCGAGAGATTGACTGCGTTTGAGACTGCCGTTGATGATTGAGGGTGGCGATTGTCGCCATTGGACCGATCAGTGTAGGCCTGTCACTGTTTAGCGGGGTAGCAAAGGATCTCTTGAGTGAACAGAGTGCTCCCGACAACTAAAACGACAGGACCAGCATCAGCAGTGGGTGATCAGTTCTTACCACTCGGTGCACAACCCCACATGTCGAGCAGCTAGTGAAACCCTCTTGCTAACGGAAGCTAAAGTTTCTCTCAACTGTACAAGGTCTGATTGGCTCAATCCCTTCCGCTTTATGGGCCTGGGAGTACTGAGGCTATCTGAGTAAACTAATGGTCACACACTGAGACCGTGAGTCTAAGTCTCTAGGAGATACCTAGAGGAACATTTCCCTCCCATTACGGGTGTAGTTAACACCATTCCTCAGACTGATATTATCTTGGCGTGTGTAGTTTAATAGTTTCTAAATAATTTTGATAATATTGTTTGAATGTTTGTGCCATTAAGTGGAACCAGAGTGAGACTTGGTTTTGATTCTTTAATGCCTCTAATTGTTCATAATTCTGATCTCAGGTATAACCTTGTTCCCCAGAGTAGTGGTTAGGTTAGGTTAGGAAGTGTACATCTGTTGGGGTGCTATAATTTTGTTGAGTGCCCTAAGGCCTATTCATTGTAGAGTATTTAATTTCTTAAATTTTATTACCATTTCCTCAGTGACTGATATTATTTTGCTGAAAGCCCTAAGGCCTATTCATTGTAGAGTATTTAATTTCTTATTTTTTATTACCATCCTCAGTGACTGATATTATTTTGTTGAAAACCCTTAAGGCCTATTCATTGTGGGAGTATTTAATTTCTTATTTTTAGTACCATTCCTAAGTGACTGATATTATTTTGTGAAAGCCTTAAGGCCTGTTCATGTGTAAGCAACATTTAATACTTCAAATTTATTGTTGCCTGTGTTTCTAATAATTTCTATGTCATTTAAAACTTTTTATTCCCCAGAGTAGTGTTTTAAGTTTGTTAAGAGGTGCGATATTGGTGTACCATTATTTGATTGTGTTTGTAGTGTTGGAGGAATATAAGTGTCTAAATTTTTACAGTGTCTCATTCATCCCAGTCACAGACGCTATCCTTCCACGGGTCACGGACAATTCATTTTGTGTAGTAGATTTAAGTGTTCTTGTGCTGGTTCGGGATTTTTTCAAAGGGCGCTTCCACTGCCATTACCATCTATTAATTTTAATAAACCCCAAGTCAAGTGAGAAATTAAAGTCCAGCAAATTCGACCGTCATATATATATATATATATATATATATATATATATATATATATATATATATATATATATATATATATATATATATATATATATATATATATATATATATATATATATATATATATATATATATATATATATATATATATATATATATATATATATATATATATATATATATATATATATATATATATATATATATATATATATATATATAAGCAGACTCCGATTTACTTAATTACGTGGACTTATGTCCATTGGTACTTATGACCTACTTTGACCGTAACTATGTTGTAGTAAAAATTCTATCTTAACTTTATGATGGTATGAAAAAACAAGTAATATAGAAGAGGTTAGGTGAGGAAAGATAAAGGTTAACATAGGAAAAATGAAGGTTAAGTTAGAGAAACTAAAAGTTAGATGTAACACTTACGGTTGTAGAAGAGATGGGTCGGCATACGGGGATGGAGGCTGGTTCCGAGGCAGAGGGCAGATTACTGGCCCTCAGGTGAATCACCATTACTAGGTGAATCACCATCACTGTCACTTACAGTTGTCAGGGCTTCCCTGACAAATCCCTCAAAGTCAACTTCACTTTCACTATCACTGGCTTGGGCTGGCTGTGGTGGGTTGCGGGCGAAGAACTCGGTTATGCTTTGCTGACGGCTGGCGTTGATGTTGTCATGATACACCCTGATGTACGGCTCCATAGCCTGCACCAGCCGGGTATGGAAGACTTCATAGCGTTCATCGTCATTGTCGCGGGAAAGGACGGACTTAATTTTCTCTGCAAACTCTATGGCACACTTAATATCACTATGACTTAAACTAGGTTCTTCGGAGAATGACGCACCTTCTTCCTCCTCTTCACTGGCGTGTTCTTCTTCCAACATCTCGTCGGTAGTCACTTCAGGATCTCTGATCACCTCCAGGATGTCTTCGTTGGTGGTCTCGGAGAAGCCTTCAGCTGTAATATTGAGCGCAGCTTCTCTGGCAAGGTCCACTGCTACTGCAACAGTCTGAACCTGACCAGTCACAGGTTCACTCCTCCTCTCACCTGGTATGCCATGCAACACATGTCTCCATGCGTGACGAATCGTAGCAATAGTCAGCAGATCCCATGCCTCCACCAAGAAGTCTACAGCTTGTTTAACGTTAAACTTCTTCCAAAATTGTTTGACGAGAAGTTCTTGAGTCACCGCCTCTTGTTCCTTGTCCTCGTCGCTTTTGCTCTCGCTGTCGGTGTCACCCAGCTTACGCAACTCATCCTTGGTGTTGGTAGAGTCGTTCAGCAGCTTGAACTTCTTTGCAGAGTACGCAGCTTTAACATTGCAGATCAACTCCTGGTCCATGGGCTGGATTAATGACGTAGTGTTGGGAGGAAGGAAGACCACTTTTACGTTGGGGTGACGATCCATAAGTAGGGGCGAGTGTCCAGGTGCGTTGTCAAGGATCAACAAAATATTGAATGAAATATTCTGTTGCTCGCAGAATTTCTTCACGTCGGGAACAAAACAGTTGTCAAACCAGAAGAGGGACAGAGAAGAGGACATCCACGCCTTACGTGCGGTTAGCCAGTGGACATTAAGCTTGTTCATGTCCATATTCTTGTAGGCGTGCGGCTTGCGGGCTGTGTGAATCACCGATAACTTTGGTTTACAGGTACCGGAGGCATTGGTGGTAAACAGGACGGTGATGCGTTCCTTCTGCAACTTCCGACCCCTTACCTTGCTGGCAGACTGGACAACGAAGGTCTTGGAAGGTAACTTTTTCCAGAAAAGACCAGATTCATCCATGTTAAACACCTGGTCGTCGGTGTACTGTCCTTCCTCCATAATCTCACGTAAGAACGGAGGAAAATCTCTAGCCGCCATACGGTCAGCACTCGCTTCCTCACCACCAATGTTGATGTTGGTGATCTTGTTCCTCTTCTTAAACCTATGCAGCCAACCAGAGGAAGCATTGAAGGGTTTGGGTTCTGCAATTCCCAGCTTACGTGACACTGCTGCGTATAGCTCACGTGCGTACTCCTGCACTGAGCGCGTGTCCACCGCCATGTTGCGTCGCGCCTGACGAACCAAATAACTCACCAGCAAATTTTCCACTTTTGCCAGCACCCTGTTCTGGCAATACCTGATAGATGAAGCACCTGCAGACTTTGTGATTTTCATGTGCTCTTTGATCTTGGCTGCATCCTTCTTGATCGTGCGAATCGTAGATTCGTTGACGCGATGCTGGCGCGCGAGATCAACTTGCCGTGTTCCTTTCTCCAAATCTTGAACAATTTGGTACTTCACCTCGTAGCTTAAGGAACGTCGTGTCTTCTTTGGCTTAGTGCCGCTGGGTCCAGGTAAGGAAAGGTCTCTCTCTGGGGGCGGTGGTGGTCCGGCGGAAGCCATTTTACGGAACAATGGATGCGCGTTTACACGGTGTGGCCTTGAGGGATGAAACTGCCGCAGCTAGGTCAAGCATCGTCTCTCCTCCCTCCCTCCCTCCCCGGGGTGGTCACGTCATAATACTTTAAGCCAATTACAGCTAGCAGCAGAGGGGGGTAGGGATGCATGGCCAATCACAGTCCGATACGTCATATGACGTCAGTGATAACGCAACAAAGACACACACACTGCGCAACCTTACCGCGCGGCTTGCCCAAGCGGAGGGAGGAGGAGGGAGAGGCAGGCGGGCAGGCGGGTGGCGCGTGGGGAAAATCTAAAAATAGCGTCTCGAGCCGGACACTCACCGCGTATATGATGAAAAATTCTGCGTTAAGTGAAAGTTCAGCTCTGGCAAGGCACCGCGTATATGATAAAACGCGCTAAGTGAAACCGCGTTAGGCGGGGTAATACTGTATGTATGTATATATATCTATCTATCTATCTATCTATCTATCTATCTATCTGTCTATATATATATATATAGATGTATGATAGTTATTTTGTGGGTCCCTTTTTTCTGACCTGACTTGGCTAGTCACGTCACCACCCTTCTCTTAAGCTCCTCTACGTGTGTGTTGGTGTGGGGATTAGTGGATGTCATCATTTTGACCTGACCTCATGTTTTTAGGTCACCCTGTATATTTAAGCCTCTCTCTGTCCATGTAATCCAGTTGCCTCTGAAGATGTCTTGAATAAAGACGAAAGCTAAGGTACTCCGTTGTTTCCATTTTCCCGTGTGATTTTATCAATATATATATATATATATATATATATATATATATATATATATATATATATATATATATATATATATATATATATATATATATATATATATATATATATATATATATACACACACACACATATATATACACCTAGACCCCGACTTACGACGGGGTTAGGGACCCAAATCCAGGTCGCAAGTCCGACATGGTCGTAAGTCCGACATAGATAAAAAAAAAATAAAAATAAAAAATTAATAAAAAATCTACAATGAAATACAGTACAGTAAAAGTAATGAATAATGATGAATGGATACAGTACAGTGAAAGTAATAAATAATAAGGAATGGATACAGTGTGACTGAGCACTTAACCTTTAATGTAGTCAGCTGAATGCACATGGGGCCCCCATAATTTTCTAATTATACATGGAGACTACATTAACTGGAAACGTTTCAGTATAGAAAATGCGTGTGTCATTTAAAAAAAATTTATTTTTTTATTTATTTTTTTATTTATTTATTTTTTTTTTATCTATATCTGAGACGGTCGTAAGTCCACGTAGTCGTAAGTCGGGGTCTAGGTGTATATATATATATATATATATATATATATATATATATATATATATATATATATATATATATATATATATATATATATATATATATATATATATATATATATATATATATATATATATATATATATATATATATATATATATATATATATATATATATATATATATATATATATATATATATATATACAGTGACCCCTCGTTTAACGAACACCTCGGTTAACGTAATTTCGATTAACGAACTGCCTTCCATAAGGATCTTCAATTCCGTTAACGAAAAAAATTCGATTAACGAAGTTCTTACGTAACCGACCTCAACATGTTTTCGCTTGCACTGACCAGGCAACCAGCTTTAGTATCAGTCCGCCAATACATTAATCGGATCTAGGGCTTAAATTCCTTACTATTTTAGTAAATATCAAGAAGTTTATACTATTCAATAATTTTAAAGTTAAATATTAAATTTTTAGTCATTTTAACAATTATTGAACATAATTGAAGGTAAAGTGACTAGTTTAATGCGCGGCATCCAGCCTCTTAACACAGCAAACAGGAGTTACTGTCTCTCTCTGTTTTCACTGGAGGTAACATCTTGCTTGAAACTCTCTTCAACTAAACGCTTTTTTCTGTGTTTCCAAGCAAATTATTGGTCATTTTGAAATATATTTTACATATTGACAATATATAATGCAGTGCAGTGTTGATTTAAAGAAAATAATCTTGAATTACACCAAGAGAGCTAAAATTTTATGGGTGAAATGGCGCCATGGGGTGACTTCTCTTCCACCCCAATGTCTTCTCTTCTTCCTTCTCCTCCACCCCCATTCTAAATCCCATCATCATCATCGTCCAGGAGCCTTCTACATACACACCTCAAAGTAAGTGAACTTTTCTACCATTTTTGTTGAATTTAGGAAATTTTCGGTGAGCTGGAACCAATTACCCAACAACCCATTGAAACAATGGTTTCACTTAACGAACTTTTCGGTTAACGAACGACCTTCTGGAACGGATTGAGTTCGTTAACGGAGGGGTCACTGTATAATATATATAATATATATATATATATATATATATATATATATATATATATATATATATATATATATATATATATATATATATATATATATATATATATATATATATATATACACACACACACACACACACACACACAGTTGTACCCCACTTAACGCGGTCAATAGAACCCAAAGGGTCCCGTGTTAAGTGAAATCCGCGTTAAGTGAACAACAGAACATATGGGATTAATTCCAATAGAAACCAGCCCGACCCCCAAACTCCACTTTTTGAAGACACATAACTATGTTGTAGTAAAAATAACATCTTAATTTTATGATGGTACATGCACACAATTAATACTTAAGAGAAATAGAGAAACACAGTCGCCAAGTTAATGTCCATTCAAATAATGGACTCAACTCCCTCCCCCTCTCACACTACACTGCCAGCTCTTCCCTCTCTGAGAAATTTTTGGGGGAAAACCACTAAATTTTAATAAATAATACCTCAAACTAAAGTTAGGATAATACAATTGACATTGCTGGATTCCTTGTAAGACCAGGAATATTTTGAATATAAATGTCATATATTTTGCACAAAAGATAACATAGTTACTCAGAAAATTTTTTTTATCTAAAATTTGTATGTCTAATGCAAAATATATGATGTTTATATTCAAAATGATCACCAAATTATAAGAATTCCAGCAATGTAAATTATATTCTGGCCGGGTAATTTGTTTGAATTTTATGAGCTAAAACAAATATCTTCAGTTAATAAAAAAAAATAATCTTCACGACACTATCTGTCAATCAAAGTACCCCACCTTGCCTCCCCCCCTCTTCCAACCGCGCAGTCAGTCCCAACCCTCCCCCCACCAAGAGAAAGAGTGGGTGAAAAAAATAAATTTTAACATTTTGTATTAAATAATACCTCAGATTAAAGTTAGGATAATATAATTGACATTGCTGGATTCCATGTAAGACCAGGAATATTTTGAATATAAACGTCATATATTTTGCACAAAAGATAACATACTTACTCAGATTAAACATTTTATCTAAAAATTTTATGTCTAATGCAAAATATATGATGTTTATATTCAAAATGATCATCAAATTATAAGAATTCCAGCAATGTAAATTATATTCTGACCGGGTAATTTGTATGAATTTTATGAGCGAAAACAAATATCTTCAGTTAATAAAAAAAAAAATATTCTTCACAGGGTAACAGATGGTCGGTCGGTCCCTCCCTTCCCCCCACCCCCCACCAACCGTCCCAAGGAGATGTGTGGGAAAACCAGAATACTTAACTTTTTTGTAATAAATAATACCTCAAACTAAAGTTAGGATAATATAATTGACATTGCTGGATTCCTTGTAAGACCAGGAATATTTTGAATATAAATGTCATATATTTTGCACAAAAGATAACATAGTTACTCAGAGAAAAAATGTTATCTAAAATTTGTATGTCTAATGCAAAATATATGATGTTTATATTCAAAATGATCACCAAATTATAAGAATTCCAGCAATGTAAATTATATTCTGGCCCTGGTAATTTGTATGAATTTTATGAGCTAAAACAAATATCTTCAGTTAATAAAAAAATAATCTTCACGACACTATCTGTCAATCAAAGTACCCCACCTTGCCTTCCAACCCAAGCAGTCAGTCCCAACCCTCCCCACCCCACCAAGAGAAAGAGTGAAAAAAAATAAATTTTAACATTTGTATAATAATACCAGATTGTTAGGATAATATATTGACATTGCTGATTCCTGAAGACCAGGAATATTTTGAATAAACGTCATATTTTGCACAAAAGATAACATACTTACTCAGATTAAACATTTTATCTAAAAATTTTTATGTCTAATGCAAAATATATGATGTTTATATTCAAAATGATCATCAAATTATAAGAATTCCAGCAATGTAAATTATATTCTGACCGGTAATTTGTATGAATTTTATGAGCTAAACAAATATCTTCAGTTATAAAAAAAATATTCTTCACGGTAGATGGTCGGGTTCCTCCTCCCCCACCACCAACCGTCCCAAGGAGATGTGTAAAACCAGAATATTTATCTTTTGTAATAAATAATACCTCAAACTAAAGTTAGATAATATAATTGACATTGCTGGATTCCCTTGTAAGACCAGGAATATTTTGAATATAAATGTCATATATTTCGCACAAAAGATAAACATACTTACCCAGAGAAAAAATTATCTAAAATTTGTATGTCTAATGCAAAATATATGATGTTTATATTCAAAATGATCACCAAATTATAAGAATTCCAGCATGTAAATTATATTCTGCGCAATTTGTATGAATTTTATGAGCTAAAACAAATATCTTCAGTTAATAAAAAAATAATTCACTTATAACTATCTGTCAATCAGTGCCCACCTTGCCTCCCCGCCTCTTCCAACCGTGCAGTCAGTCCCAACCCCCCACCAGGAGAAAGAGGTGAAAAATAATTTTAACATTTTGTATTAAATAATACCAGATTAAAGTTAGGATAATATAATTGACATTGCTGGATTCCTTAAGACCAGGAATATTTTGAATATAAACGTCATATATTTTGCACAAAAGATAAATACTTACTCAGATTAAACATTTTATCTAAAAATTTTATGTCTAATGCAAAATATATGATGTTTATTTTCAAAAGAGATCATCAAATAGAATTCCAGCAATGTAAATTATATTCTGACCGTAATTTGTATGAATTTTATGAGCTAAAACAAATATCTTCAGTTAATAAAAAAAAAAATATTCTTCACGGGTAACAGATGGTCGGTCGGTCCTCCCCCCCCCCACCCCCACCAACCGTCCCAAGGAGATGTGTGGGAAAACCAGAATACTTAACTTTTTTGTAATAAATAATACCTCAAACTAAAGAGATATATAATTGACATTGCTGGATTCTTAAGACCAGGAATATTTTGAATATAAATGTCATATATTTTGCACAAAAGATAACATACTTACCCAGAGAAAAAATTTATCTAAAATTTGTATGTCTAATGCAAAATATATGATGTTTATATTCAAAATGATCACCAAATTATAAGAATTCCAGCATGTAAATTATATTCTGGCCGGGTAATTTGTATGAATTTTATGAGCTAAAACAAATATCTTCAGTTAATAAAAAAAAATAATCTTCACGACACTATCTGTCAATCAAAGTACCCCACCTTGCCTCCCCCCCTCTTCCAACCGCGAGGTCAGTCCCAACCCTAGCCCCACCCCCCACCAAGAGAAAGAGTGGGTGAAAAAAATAAATTTTAACATTTTGTATTAAATAATACCTCAGATTAAAGTTAGGATAATATAATTGACATTGCTGGATTCCTTGTAAGACCAGGAATATTTTGAATATAAACATCATATATTTTGCACAAAAGATAACATTCTTACTCAGATTAAACATTTTATCTAAAAATTTTGTCTAATGCAAAATATATGATGTTTCTATTCAAAATGATCATCAAATTATAAGAATTCCAGCAATGTAAATTATATTCTGACCGGGTAATTTGTATGAATTTTATGAGCTAAAACAAATATCTTCAGTTAATAAAAAAAAAAAATATTCTTCACGGGGTAACAGATGGACGGTCGGTCCCTCCCTCCCCCCCCACCAACCGTCCCAAGGAGATGTGTGGAAAAACCAGAATACTTAACTTTTTTGTAATAAATAATACCTCAAACTAAAGTTAGGATAATATAATTGACATTGCTGGATTCCTTGTAAGACCAGGAATATATTGAATATAAATGTCATATATTTTGCACGAAAGAAAAAATGTTATCTAAAATTTGTATGTCTAATGCAAAATATATGATGTTTATATTCAAAATGATCACCAAATTATAAGAATTCCAGCAATGTAAATTATATTCTGGCCGGGTAATTTGTATGAATTTTATGAGCTAAAACAGGCAGTCAGGCAGGGTGGCGGGTGGGGCAACTCTAAAAATAGCGTCTCGAGCGGGATTGACTCTCACCCCTGCATATAAAAAAATCAGTGTTAAGGAAAGTTCATTTCACAGGCAATCACAGATATGATAAAACAAGTAAGTGAAACCGCTAAGAAGGGGTAACATTGCATGTATGTATGTATGTATGTATGTATGTATGTATGTATGTATGTATCTATATCTATATATATATATATATATATATATATATATATATATATATATATATATATATATATATATATATATATATATATATATATATATATATATATATATATATATATATATATATATATATATATATATATATATATATATATATATATATATATACACACTTCCCTCACCCTAGCAAACTAGTTAGCATAGCATAACCAAACAGTCTCGCAAGGACCAATAGGTCTGTATATAATGTGTGTGCACGCGCTAAAATGCCCTAGTATATTTTACTAATGTCTCATTGTCCATGGCTTTTTCTTACAGTTTGGCTGTGAGTTTTCTATTTTGTCTACCTGCCAGTTCAACAGGACTGCTAACCATCCTCCCAGCAACTCATATGCCATCCCAGACCCACAGCCTATATGTATGGTGCAAGTCCGCAGTCCAATACATACAAGTCAGACAGTCAAGTGTTGGTTTAAGGCGCACCCGCAGATTATTCTATTGGACTGGCCCCCTAAAGGAGCCAATTGTAATCCAATAGAAAATCTATGGACGCATATGGTTGTTGAATGGGATGTTGAGGAGAAAACGAGTGAGGCAGTGAGGAGACACGCACATAATGTGTGGGAGGGAATAAGGAGGAGGCCGAACATCTGCAGCAATCTGGTAGATTCCATGCCCACCAGATTGCATGAAGTTATAGCAGCAGATGGAGGTTGGACACGGTATTAACCTGTGGTCAAGAATTAAATCTCCGCCCACGACGGTGCCTTGTAGGGGTGGCGGGGGAGTTAGCTCTCTGGTGTAATCACGTTGGGGCCACATAGACTTCGTTTCCTAACTCTTGGAAATTTGTCCAGGTATTTTACTATGTGGTTTTACGTCACTTCGCATAAATATGCTTACAAAATCTATGCATTAATATGCATAACTCTTGGGAATCTGTCCAGACATTAAATATATGTTATATACTACAATAATCACATAGATATGTTTACAATGTTTATGCATAATAAATGCGAAAAATATTTTTGGGGTTTCAATTAACCAATAGTCATGCCTATAAAACAATCTTGATGCTCTAAGTGCATGTATGTGTTAAATAACGAGTAACTGATCCACATTATTTTGGTAAATAAAGAAATGAAAATCAAGCACTTAGCCATATGGATATAGTTACACGGAAGAAGGGAAATAAGGATGAACCATGGTTTTGATGGAAACAATGTGCTCTGGGACGATGCTCACAATGACGAATGGGAGAAACCTCTTTATGAAACATCTTACCTACTAAGAATGAAGCTTAATATTACAGAACACACACACACACACACACAGTGTAACTTTGTGCGATGCGTTGTCTGACTTTGGGTGGCTTTGAGCGAACCATACACTTGATACTGTATTACAATTTATGTATCCTTCCTGTCCATGATTTACAACAAAAACTGTAGGATAAAAGTTACAATATTATACTAATAACACTGTCATGTATTGATACTATGACTAGTTACCAAGATACAGAGCACGATGAACATAATATGATAATGATAGTGAAGCCTGGAAGGGTTCACTATCATAATTTGTGTGTTCGTGCGTATGTTGCCCCGTGAGAGTTACCGTGGGCCTCCATGTGCCAGGTGGGATGGTCAAAGTATTACACTACAAGTGTGTCAAATGAGGAATGACTGATACACATGTAATTTAAGGTTTTTGAAATATGTAGTTAAATTAAACACGATTTTTCATATAGTTATGCGAATGATGGGAAGCATCGTGGTCTGACGCGCACACACACACACACTTTGTGTGGAGTCACTGGGTGGTTTGGAAGTGTTTATTTCCATTCATACTTTTGTAACTACAACCTATGGTATTTTTTCTTCGTGTTCATATATAATGAAGATAATGCAGAGCATAAAATGCCATATAAAATATTTATACATAATATCATCTATACAGCCGTACTATGACTGTGTGTGTTCGTGCGTGTATTGCCTCGTGATAGTTAGAGTGGGCCCCCGTCCAGAAAGGACACTGTTCTAACCTCCAGTACCGACACAGATTCTCGTTTACTCGTTTCGTCATTTACGTGGTACAGTAGGGTATGCTATAACGAACGGATCCTACTACGAATATTCCTATAACGAACGGTTTTACCTATAAAATTGAGAATGCTATAACGAACGCAACTCCTACAAAGAACGCGGATGAATATGGGACTATTTCGCCTGGCGCATGAATATTGTTGTACCGCGACCCACAACAAGAGCGTCAGGCGCCATCTTTGTCTCATTGTGTAACCAGTGCACCACTGTTATTGTTGAAATTTCGTCTTTTGATGTGGAAATTCGCGTTATTTGTATAACTATTTTGTTATACAAGTATACAATTGTAACAATGAGTCGTCCAAAGCGAGTGAGAAAGCTAATAACCCTTGAAACTAAGAAAGAAATTGTAAAGAAACGTGAGAATGGAAGAAGCATTGCGAAACTTAGTGATGAATATGGGATGGCTAAATCGACTATATGTACGATTTTGATGAATAAAGAGGAGTTAAAAACTGTGCAAGTGGCTAAGGGAATCTTTAGACTTAGCAAAGCAAAGTGTAATGTGATTGAAGAGATGGAAAATTTACTCTTAGTGTGGATAAAGGAGAAAGAAATGGCATGTGGTAACATTAGTGAAGCTATAATTTGTGAGAAGGCTAAACAATTGTTTGGGAACCTTAAAGCCAAGACTCCCAGTGGAAGTGATAGTGATGTGCCAGTGTTTAGGGGTATCTGCATGCTGAATAACACTAAGGTAAGATAAAGTACCGTATTTTTTACATTTTCCACAGAATTTTTTCAGTGTTAAGTGGTTGTATTTGGGGGCCTGGAACGGATTAATCCTATAACGAACGAGGTTCTGGAACCAATTACGTTCGTTATAGCATACCCCACTGTACCTTGCCAGAACCGGGATGCCCGATTTATGCGGTGTTTATATACTGATGATATTTGTTTTAGCTCATAAAATTCATACAAATTACCCGGCCAGAATGTAATTTGCATTGCTGGAATTCTTGTAGGATTGTGATTATTTTGGATATACAGTAAACATCATGGAATTTGCATTAGACATACAAATTTTAGATCTAATATAAGAAATTTGATTACAAAGCCAAAATTTTATCTTTTGTGCAAAATATATGACATTTATATTCAAAATATTCCTGGTCTTGCAAGGAATCCAGCAATGTCAATTATATTATCCTAACTTTAGTCTGAGGTATTATTTATTCCTATATACCTTAAAATCTAGTGTTTTCACCGAAACATTTCTCAGAGAGGGAGGAGCCAGCGAGCGTGGGAAGAGGAGGGGGAGAGGGGGGAGTTGAGTCCATTATTTGAATGGACATTAACCTGGCGACTGTATTTCTCTTAAATATTAATTGTGTGTGCATACCATCATAAAATTAAGATGTTATTTTTACTACAACGTAGGTATTGTGTAGGAAAAAGTGGAGTTTGGGAGTCGGCCCAGTCTCTATTTCAATTAATCCCATATGTTGTGTTTTTCCATTTACGCGTTTCTAATTTTACGCGCCACTCAGCGGGTTCAATTGACCGTGTAAATCGGGGTATTACTGTATATATATACAGTATACAGTCTGCGCGAAACATTAAATCGCGATAGGGCCGACGAACCAAGTTCTCACAAAAACAAGATCATATGTTGTGAAGGCTGTCCTGGGATGCGAGATGTCAAAACGCTTGGTTTGCTGGCAAGTGGAGACATTTGGCAACTGAGAACACGTCACAGCTTGTAGTCAGTGCGCCTCTGGCAACTGTGAGGGGAAGATTTATTGTGCGGGTTCCCGCGCCATGTGGCCATGTTTTGTCTAGTTTAAGGTGCATTAACCTGACATAATGGCCATCAGAGATGTCCAGGAGGGTTACTACAAGAGACGATATTGCAGCAGTGATTGCATTGTACAAAGCGAACCATGTACTGAGAGAAATTTCGGCTCAGACTGGTGTGGCATTACGAGTTGTTCAAAATCTTTTCAAACGTTTCCGTGACCTTGGAGAGGACGAGTTACCAGCTCCATTACCTAAGTTTGGTAGGCCTAAATTATTGTCTCCACGGACACTTAAGGTTATTTCTCAACAAGTTCGGTCCAATCCCTCACTCACAGCACGTGAAGTGAGAGAGAAAGCCCCATCTTTTGAGTCACGTCTTGTTACGTTGTGTTCAACAAGCCCTGCACGATGACCTGGGATTTAAGAGCTTTCGTGCCCGCCGTAAACCTCTGTTGAGAAAGAGACAGAAGGAAAATAGAGTGAAATTTTGCAAGAAATATGAAGTGTGGGATTTAGAGTCATGGAGGAGTATATTATGGTCGGATGGGGCTACGTTTTCTGTGACTGGTAGTAATGGAGGGAGGGTGTACCGCCCCCCCACTCAGACGCGCACCTCCCAAAGTACACTGTAAAGACTGTTAAGCACCCTGCCTCGTTTATGGTTTGGGTTTCCTTTACGTATTATGGTGTTGGTGAACTAGTAATCCTCCCTAAGAACCAGATGATGAATCAGTACAACTATCTTGAACTGCTCAGTGATTTCTTACCTGAATCATTTGATAAAGCTAAGGAAAGCCTTTTCATGCAGGACGGTGCCCCATTAGGGTGTGTCATAGGAGGGAAGATCAGCTAAAACTAATGGCCCATCACTTTTTTGGTAGATTTTAGTGTATATAAACAGAAAATAATTTCAGTTTCAATATTTTGCAACCTTTTGCTAGGTAAATTTTAGCGTGAAATTTATCGAAAATCTAACGTACAGCTGCATTAGTGCATTACAATTAAATAGTGAACATTGCTTTCTGACTTCATTCTTTAACAACCCAACTAACAATATTTTTTTTCTGTTTCAGATTCTGATGCATTTATAAGTTGATAATATTTGCGATGGCTGCTTGTGTCAGGACGAGGAACCGAAAATCCAGCCATCTCAGTCACTATCTTGGGTCTGGGAGAGAGCTCCTGAAGTCGGAGTTGCTTACATTGAGAGATGCTTTGAGATACGGTGTTTTAATCAGGCAAATCAGTGAAAAGAACCAAAGAACTTACACAAACAAAGACATTGCCAGTGATATGACCAAAGCTGTCTTGGCATAGTACACTCTGGCTAACGCTCAGTTCAAGCCTCCAGTCATAACAAGTCAGAAGAAGATTATTGAGAGACTGCTAGCCAGTTGGGAAAAGGCAAGAGATATCTCTCTTGGGAGAGGAAAACTTGCAGTTAAGGACAGCTTTGCCAAGCAACTGGACCAGTTACTTGACATAATTACTTGCAAGTGCCCAATTGTTCTCTGTCCCATTAATAGCATCGTGACTGTAAACTGGAGGCCCACATCTCCTGTATTTGCAAGCGTGAACTGAAGATTCCTGATCGAACTGGCATTTGTCAGCCATTGAGAGACTTGGCAGTAAAATTTCAAGATTTCTAGCCAAGATATTCCGGAGTCCAAGACAGGAGGCTGCCACAGAGAGACAGCAGAAGAGGAGAAGAGCTACAGGAAAAGAGACTTGGAGAAGGCCCAGGTGAGGTAAAAAAAGGCCGATGATTTATTGTCATCTGAGTGAATGATTCCCCATGGCGCTGATCCGGTGTTTGACTAGGGAGAATGGCATTGTCCCAGAAAAATAATGATCCCAAACTTTCCATAGTATACATCTAGAAATAGGAAAAGATATCCCTCTCGAAGTTGATAGTCAGCTGGCATGCACACCACACTGGTCTCAGGAAACTGCAGAGATAGCAACAGCTGCCTGGGTTGACGGTATTTGATACAACACTTGATGATAAGCTCACCTGGTGACAGATCATAACAAAGTAAGGAGAGCTCAGAGAAACTTTGTCAGCAACCTAGAAGAGGAGCTTGATAAGGGATGTAAGAGGAAATGGAACCAATTTGTCTGTTCTTGACAGGACAGACACTGAAATGTTCATGAAAGTTGGAGATTCTGACAAGTTGTTCCCCTGCCATGGTGAAGGAGGAACACTTACTCCCTGCTGCAGTGAACCAGGAGGGACGATTTGTGCATTTACCCAGAGAAAGATGACATCAGGAAACCAATAGAGAGAGAAAGGTGATAACATTGTGAACTGGCTCAGAGAGAGGAACGTGAGACCAGACCCTGCAGGCTGCTACCTGAGGACAGCAACCAACACGAACACAGGTGGTAAGGGGGTCATGCAGTGGATGAGCTTAGTATTGGGAGGAAGCTGGTCTGGATTGTTTGTGACCTCCACACCAACGAAGTTGCCACTCAGACATCTGATCCAGGGAGTTTGATGAGAAGACTCTTTCAAACAACAGGATGGTCTGGTCCTCTTGGCAAGATGCTGACTCTGCCACTGAGCATAGCAATCCAGCCTTGAAACAAGAGTTGGGTCTTCAAATGCTGAGCCAGGCACATACTGAGCACTGACCTGTATACTATGGTTACATGATTTGGCAGTGCCATCAAACTGGGGTCATGCCCGGCAGGACTAGCTACCTGCAGATAGGTCCAGTCTCACATTCTAGGTGGTCAATGGCATCTGCAGAATTTGGCCTGCCTATCATAAACTGAAAGGAAATCAGCTTCACAACCTGAGACTTATTGTCCAATTCATCGTGAGTGTCTACTTGCCAAATTGGTTCAACACCAAGGTCAAGTCATCGCTTCTCCGGCTGTCCTAGAGGCATGTTCTCTTCTCCAGCTTGAGCTCTGGAGAGTCAGCTAAGAAGGTTGTTCAGATTGTGGAGCAGACTGTGAGGAGATCTTCCTGGTATGCTCATCCTCGAGGCAGCAAAGTTCTGCAGACACAGTAAGGATGAGGAGGAGAGAAGAGTGGCAGTCAAAAGATCTTGGATATGAGACTTATGAGAGGATCATAAGTACACTTAATCAGTTGGTGATGATCCTTCAGGTCAGGAAGACTCCCTAAATGAATTTAGGTGCTGCATCCCTCACTGATCTCATAGATCTGGATAACATCCAGGCTGGCAGTGAGCCCCCTCTACCTGCAGCCTCACCAATGTTCAGTCATAGAGCTTTTCTGGACAACCCACGACAGTCCTGCCTGGCCCTCGCACACCCAGAGAAGAGAGCTGCCAGTACAGCAAGTGAGCGAGGCCAGCAGTCATGTGTACAGCCAGGAGAGGAGGGAAGGCTACATCCGGCGCTCAGGTGGTCAGCAGGAGGTGATGAGCAGAAACAGAAGCAAGAAAAGACATGTTCTCTATGGTGCATTGAATGGGCCCAGTAGTAAAAACCGGCTTTTGTATTTGATGATTTTTGTTTTCTAAAGAAGATAAATTTAATAAATGTACAGATCATTCGCTTTCACTATTCTGGATCATTTTCATCCTAATAAATTAACCTGATACACTTACTTTACTTTAAATAAGCTTATTTAGAGTGTGTTGGTAAAGGCGGGAATACTGAATTTTCATAAGATTTCGTTAAAATTTACCTAGCAAAAATGAAAACTTTTCAAATCTGAAGATATCATATGATTCTAGAACTAAGGATTATTGAAGTATTACGGGCAGATTTTTTCAAAACTAAAAAAAAAAAAATTGGCCTCAGATGACACACCCTAGTGTCCCACACCCCATGCCACACTGCGAAAAGTCACAGTGGTTTTCAAAGACTGTGAGGTACCTTTTTAATGACTGGCCTGGCAGTAGCCCAGATCTTAACCCAATAGAAAATTTTAACCATTGTTAGCTGTTGCCTGGCGCGATGCTGACACATCATCATCTCGGCTGTAGAGGCAGCCATCATGATGTACCTACAACTTGCCACCTGACCCTTGCAAAATCTCAGGACAGTGTTCTCAAGGCTAAAAAGAGACTGTCTGAGCTTAGAGGAAACACTACAAAGAATTGATTATGATAAGTGTTACTTGATTTTATTTATATAACAATCATAACATTATTTTTTCAGCACACGCATCTCACATTTCTCCCAGAATATATATATATATATATATATATATATATATATATATATATATATATATATATATATATATATATATATATATATATATATATATATATATATATATATATATATATATATATATATATATATATATATATATTAACATGTTCAATGAGCATAACCCACAATGATAGTATGCATCGTAGGGTATGTAATTGAATAAATGCCTTTACTTATTTTAATATAATTGTATACTGACGTATTATAATTTAGTATTTATTTTTTTAATGTGTTCAGTTATTGATATTTTTAATTATTTTAAATATAATTTAATAATTTACTGTAAAGGATGGATAATGTTATTTTTTTTGTTTGTATTATTAATTTTTCAAACCTTAGACAGAAAATACAGACATTTTTTTTCCAGGGGATATTAATGTTATTAATTTTCAAAACAAAAAATAGGATAGTTTATAATTATGTTAATAATGTTATTAATTTTAATGATATCATAAACATCTTTTTCAAACTACAAATATGATAGTTTTATATTGAATTTTAATTGTCATAAACGATTTTTTAAACTGCAGATGTGGTTACAGTAAATTTTTTGTTTTTGTCAGAATCATCCATTTTGACATTGTTTTAGTTCTCGTTAACGAGCGCAATTGCCCAGAAGGTTGTCTCAACCTGTTGACTGTTAACCTATTGTTTAATGGGTTTTGGGTAATTGGTTCTAGCTCACTGAA